>NC_133622.1:31616081-31826081 GCF_048593235.1 Sminthopsis crassicaudata
CCATAAACCCGGCTCCACAAGCCATGTCTATTTCTTAATAGATCTCTGAAATTGTACCTTTTGTGAGTAAATGTTTGCTTGGCACAGGGATAAAAGGGCAATTAGAGTAAAGACAGAAGCAGTAATTGGCATTTGCCAACATGCCCATTAAGAAAGACTGTCATTTGATCTAAATAGACAGCTCCCAGAAATAATTTGGTCTGACTGTTAGAATCCCCAGCTAGAAAGGACTTTAATAAGTCACTTCATCCCTCTTCTTGTTTCATACTTAGTGTCACAACTGTCTGAGATGGATTTTAAAATCTTATTTTTATGGAGATCTTTTGTTTTTATAATATTTCCATCAAAACATCCCTTGTAAAAATAGAGAATAATAGAAGAAAATAGAGAAATAATCATAATAGAAGAATAATAATAAATAGAAGAAAAATAGAGAAAAACAGAAGGGGAGGAAAAAAAGCAGTTCAAATCAACATATCAATCTTGTTTGACAATATATACAATATTCCACATCCATAGTTTCTTGCCCTGCAAAGAAGGGAGGGATAAGTCTATTTTTCAATTCCTTTCCTTGGCCAAGATTGATCACAATGAAAGTGGTTTATTTTTATGTTTTAAGAACTAAGTCTATCCCGCAAACTCACTTATACTCATTCTCATTGGCCAGTTGTAACTATGATGATAGTTTGACTTCTGTCTTAAGGGATGGGGATGGGGCAGAAAAGGGCAGGGAGTGATATTTCAAAAGAATTACCACAATAAAAAGCCCAATAAGGTAACAGGGTGTAGTGAAAATAACTCTGGCTTTATAGGTAGAGATCCTGCATTCAAATTCTGCTTCTCACATTTACTACCTAGATAAATAATTTCCTCCATTTTTTTATCTGTAAAAAAGAAGCACATTGGACTATGTGGCCTTTTGGACCTCTTTCAGCTTTAAATCTGTGATCCAGCTAACCAATTAATATAAAATCTTCAATTTCTATAGAGGCTTAAGATTTGCAGAACACTTTCCCCACAGCAAAGTTGTTAGATAGGTGTTGCAAGTATTATTATCCCTGTTTTCCAGTTATGAAAACGGAGGCATTTTAACTAAATTTCACATCCTTTTTTCTCATATTATCTACCATGCTTCCCCAAACAGGTAAAATCAGCATAACTTATAGTAATGACTGTCTGTGCTAAGCCTGGGCCTACCTTGTAGATCTTTGTAAAAGGAAATTTCTGGGAATTGACAAGAAGAAGGAAAAAATATAAATCTTGAGATTTATTGAGAACTTACGGGAAGCTATTATATATAACATTTAATAATTCAAAATAAAGTAATAAAAATGGAATGAATTTAGGTTTTTCAGGATTTTACCCTTTTGAAAATAAACAAATTTCATACAAATAGGGTGGGTTAATTGTATTTTTTCCAGAAAGACTTTCCTTCCCTTAAATATCTAAATATCCCCCCCTTAAATACCTTTTATCATAAAAGATTTTCTTTAGCTTTTTTTTTTTGTTTTTCCTATTGTTCATTATTTTTCGTTCCATGACTTCCTCTTGCTTACCTCAACTCCCCAGACTCCTACCCACTGACCTCCCCAGCAGTCCCTCCTTCTCTTATTGTGACCAGCCTTATGCCAACTAGTCCCAAATAACCTTCTCCCACTCCCTGCTGGCAAGCTCCTTCCCACCAGCTTCATTGCTCCTCTCCCTCTTTTAATTTCACATTTAGCAAATGTCAAACAATTTTTTGGTGCCTAAAATGCTCCATTTCTACCTCCTCAACAAAATTAACCAGGCTAAAGCTAGATGTAATATTTTCCCACCCTGATGAAGGTATAGGAATTCTACTTCGTAATTCAATAACTCGGTAACTTTTCCTTCCAGCAGTCCTGGAAATGTATAATCAGATGGCTGTTGAAACATTGCTCGTTGTATTGAAGGCTTTTGCAAAGGAGCTGGGACCAATTGCAAATTCCTTTTCAAAAACAGATTTCAGCAAAAGCCTTTTAGAAAACATGTTTATGTTCTTTTCAAATGTAATTGTGGGGATGTTGCATTTAGCCAGTTCTGTTTATACGCAACTTCTGGCTTTCTGTCTAATTATGACTATACACACACGTTTATGGAATGGTCTTGGCTGCAAAGGGGATCCTAGCCAGAGGTTACTGACATTTAACACATAGGAGGTCTGTCACTTCTGGGTCTCCTGGGCTATTACACCTTCATCCTTCTAGATAAAATGTGAGGTGTACAGTGCTGAGGAGAGAAGTAGTTTAAGATCCCCAGTTATGGTGGTAGAGTCATTTTTCAACAATGTTCGATTCTTTGTGACCCCATTTGGGGTTTTCTTGGCAAGGATACTAAAGTGGTTTGCCATTTCCTTCTCCAGCTCATTTTACATATGAATAAACTGAGGCAAACAGGGTTAAGTGACTTGTCCAGCATCACACAGTAAGTATCTGAAATCACATTTGAACTCAGGACTGTGAGTCTTAGACTTTAGACTCAGTGCTCTATGCATTAAGGTACCATCTGGCTGCTAGTTACTGTCTAAAACCAAATTCGAATGCAGAACTACCTGGTTCCAAGCCTGATGCTCTGCTATTTTCCTTGTTGTTTTTTTCCTTAGATTTTATTATTTTTTAAAATATATAATAGCTTTTTATTTTTCAAAATACATGCAAAGATGGCCCTCAACACTTACCCCTGCAAAACTCTGTGGCTTCATTATTTTCAGCCAAATAACTGCCAAAAAGCTAGGCTATCGACTTAGTTTGAAAATCATGAATTCTGTAAATAATTAGGTATACTTACTTGGGCCATGGAAATTCTCCAAACCCTGCATTTAGAACTCTTTGTGTAGTCATATTTCAGGATAGGCTTGGCCAGTTTAGGAAAACTACTGGGACCTGACCCTTTTCCATATGTAGCTTAGGTGGTTTTGTGCCTAGAGTGAAAAGGACATGGGAATAAAGTAGCTTAGAAGGAATGGGAAGCAGAAAGCAAGTCAAGCATTTTTCATTATTACTAATAGAATTACTAATAGAAGGTATCAGTGCAGCTAGATGCTGCAGTAGATAGAACACTAGGTCTGGAATCAAGAAGATTCATCTTCCTGAGTTCAAGTCCTGCCTCAGATACTTACTAGTGTGTGATCCCAGGCAAATTACCTTACCTTGCTTGCCTTAGTTTCCTCATCTATCAAATGAGCTGGATGAAGAATTGGACACAATTAAAATGACTCAACAACAATGATCACTAAGAACAAGAAGACAGAGTCCCTGTTCTTGAAGAGCTTATGCTATAAGTGGGGATGACAGCAGATCAAAGCCAGCTGCAAAGCAGAAAGCAAAAGGCAGGGATGAGAGGTGTTAGGACATAGTGAAGGAAGGATGTCGGGAATGGAGCCCAGTGGTCTTTCCTTACAACTTCTTTCAGGAAGAAATAATCAGAGGAAGAGGTCCTGTGGGTGGAGATTGCTTTCAGGGTGAGAAGGATAATGGATAAGGCAGCTTTCAAAGCCTAAAAGGAAATCGTGGAAAAGGGAAGTCTGTAAAGGTAGTAGCAGGACACAGAAATGAAGGAAGGAAGAAGGGGAACTGTGTGAACTAGGTTTCCAAAAACCTGGGATTCTAGATTTCAGACTTCCTCTCTAATGATCCATCCTTTTGGATGCATGGAACTACTTGGGGTTTGGGAATACGATAGCATATAGTGCCACAATATATAAAATATTAAAGTGTTTTGAAAGTGATAATGTAGTTAAAGAAGAATTTGATGTTGTATATTTGTTTTTAAAAAAAAGATAAATTCCAAATCAAATAAGAATACTTTTTTTTTTTCTTTGCAACTCGATTTACAGTAGATTTGTAGGTGTACTGCATTTTTAAAAGGTTTAAAAATGAATCCTTTTCACATGTTGATGAGGTTTGCTGGTGCATATTGAAGGTCTTTTTGTGCTTATTTGTGGTGACTAGAAACAATCATACTCTCAGGAATGTAATTCAGCCATCTGGCATGGCATATTGGCGTTTCCCAGAATCAAATAACTTTTATAATTTAGTCCATTTGTGTAGAAATTACAAAAAAAAATTAGCATTCTGCCAGTACTATCCAACAGGACAATGTGACTGTCATTTTTGCCATTATGAGATGCATAGTCTTCTGCATTCTCAAAATTCAACTCATTCCTCAGTTGATTTTAATGTTCTAATAACTGTGTCAAATTATTCTCTTTATAAAAACTAAAAAGCAAATCTATGTTAGAAGTATTCATTATAACGCCAGAAACTTTGACCCATTCAATTCTTCAATAAACTTCTCAAAATTATGTAAGCCCAGAAAACTACTTGTTTAAAGACAAACTAGGAAACTGAAAATGTATATGAGATGAAATGTCATGTACAGTTTTATCTAATGTTTTCAAAAGTACTTATTATTCTTTATCATTGTGGTCTTTCAGAATAAGTATAGGGTTGCCATTATTTCCTGACCCTTTATAAAAAAAATTATATTTTATCTCTAAATCTACCATTTAGATTGTTCATATCCAAGAGCTGAGGGCTTTTATATAATGAATACTTTTAAGTTTAAAATTTTTCATTAAAAATATAACTTACAAAATAAAATATAAAATAAGTAAAAATATAAGGCCATTCATATTTTTAAAAAACTATTTGAACACAGACTTTGGAGGAAAAAGTTATAATTGTAAAAGGCGTAAATTTAATTTGTAAAAAGCCTAAACAATTAGTTTGTTTTTAGAACATGTAAAAAGAACAACCACGTTTAGCCATGTAATAGCAGAGGTTTTTTTGCTGTTGGAAAATATGCTAACAATAACATATTAATTTTAGTTATCCTAGGATAGGTTATCATGTTTTTCATATGTGTTGAGATTCAAGTATACACAAAGTACTCTGCCAAGTTCATCAGAGAATAAAATGATGTACAAAATGTCTTCCCTGCCTTCAAATAGTTTACAATCCATCTTGTATATAAAACACTTATTCTTAATGCAGTGATAAGTGCCATCTAAATGCTACAAGTTAACATACAGAGGAAAGAAAGAATCATAGAGGAATGCAACATGATTGGAGAAGGCAACATTGAAGAGATGATCCTTGGGATGGGCCCTGAGTGCTGGGCAGGCTTTGATAATCAAAGATTAGGGAGGATTTCTAGACAAACAGGATGGTGTAAGCACAGGTATGGACACAAAGAAACCCAGTGGATCTTAGAGGAACAGGAAGTTTAGGAGTTTTTGCATGGGAGTAATGGAAGGTAAAGTTGGAAAGGCAGATGGAAGCTAGATAGAGAGCCTTGATTGCAGATTTTTTAAACATAATGCTTTATAAATATTCACATGATAACATCCTGTGAGATAGTTTGGCTTGGAAAGAGATTAAGGTTAGGGAGTCAAGTTAGGAAGCTAGTAGTCCAGTAGTTGATAATGAGTTTTAGAGAGAGTCTACTTTTTTTAAAAAGATCAAAAGGGCAACAAATTAGTTCTTCAGCTCTATCTTTTAAAGAAAATTTTCTTTCTTACAGACTTCCACCACTGAGGAAGCCGATCTACCCCCTCAAAAGGATGAGACTGATGGTGGACAAGAAGAAAGTGGGAGTACAGAACATGACTCAGGTTTGTTCCATGGCATGCAATTTTGATGTCATTTTAATAGGCTTTTAATCCATAGTCTTTTTTTTTTTTCTTTAATTTTATTTTCTAGCACATAATGCTTTATGAATCATGTTGGGAGAAAAAATCAGAGAGAAAAACCATGAAAGAGACTTGAAAAAAACAACAAGAAAAATAAGTGAATATATTCAGTCTCCTCAGTTCTTTCTCTAGATACAGATGGCATTTTCTGTCCAAAGTCTAGTGGGATTGATTGCTGAAAAGAACCAAGTCTTTCATATTTGATCACCGCACATTCTTGCTGTAACTATGTATAATATTCCTGATTCTGCTTGTTTCACTCAGTATCAGTTCATGTAAACCTTTCCAGGCCTTTCTAAAATAGCTTGTTCATCATTTTTATAGACCAATAATATTCCGTTACCTTCATGTACCACAACTTCTTCAGCCATTCCCCAATCAATGGGCATCCACTCCTTTTCTAATTCTTTGCTACCACAAAAAGAACTACAAACTACAAACATTTTTACACATGTGAGTCCCTTTCCCTCCTTTATGATTCCATAGTCTTTTTCTATGAAAGGCTAGTCAGGTAGACCACAAGCTCTCACAGGACAAAGCTTAGACACAGCTTCAATGATAGAATGCTACCGAAGAACCATCACTGCAGTTAATCACTGCAGCTCATGGACAAGGGGACCATCCCTCTCCTTTTCCTCCCATTATAGTTTGCCCAGGGTTCAGCTTTGAAGGACGCCTGACTGTTTAGTACAGGAATTAGGCTCCTGAAATTCTCACAGTCATTAACTATTCACATACACAAGGATTAATTGCAATAATGTTGCTTTTTGCTATAAACTAGTCAAGTGATGGGATGGAGGAGTTGTGAGGAGAAAAAAAAAATCCAAATTCTTAGTATATTAGTATGAGAAATGGACCAGGTTTATTCCTCTTATAAAAGGGAATGAAAGCATAGGAAATCAGAACATGTGTTGCAGAATGATGGAAAGAGAATCCACTAGTTTATCACTACTAGTATAAGCGGTTGGGATGCTAATATTCAGTCTTCATTAGAAAGTAGGTCTTTGGGGTTACTAACTAACCATTAGACATTTCAAATATAATGAGTACAGTCCTGTCAAAAGCTAATCTTGCTCTTTCAGGGCCCCTTTCTCTAATCACATCAGTGAAACTATTGATTTTTCAAAGCATTACAAGTCATTCCTTCCTTATTTTTTTTTTTGCTTTCTTCTTTCCTTCCTTCCTTCTCCCACATCCTCCCTCCCTTCCTTCCTCCCTCTCACTATTCCCCATTCTTTTTTCTCCTTCCTTTCCTTCCTTCCTTTTTTTCTTCCTTCCTTCCTTTCTTTCTTCCCTCCTCTTACTTACTTTTTTCTTTGCTTCCTTCTTTCTTTCTCCCTCCCTTCCTCCTTCCTTAGGGGTAGAGTCCAGAGTGTTCATTTTGTTTAGGCAGCTTCTAACTGATGAAACTCCCTCTTATCCATGTAGATCAGCCGGCTCTGCAGCATGTGGCCTTAGTTACTGGGGGACATTGAAGGATTAAAGTGATTAGCCCATATTCATACAGACAGCATCTTTCAGAAGTGAAACTTGAAATTTTGTCTCCCTCACTCCAAAGTCATCTCTCTATTCACAGTACCAGGCTTCCTCTCCATGGATCTGCAAACATGGATGAAATTAGCCCTTACTGTCGTTTCCCAATGATAGGATTATACTGACATCTAGAGGTCTTAGTAGAAATAGTATCCCAATTTATTTACCACCATAGATAGGCCTTAAATCTGCATCCTATAATATCAGTCACATCCTAATTCATTTTCTCCATGGGAACAATGTTATAATTGGAGGCTTAATTCCTGGCAAAGGACTCCATACCAAACAAATCTCTGATCAGAAATATGTCGTAAAAGCAAAAAGACAAATTATAAATCTCTATGACCATTTAAATAATAAAATTATGTTCTAAGACATATAAAATGGATTTAAAATATACACCATAACTATTGATTATACAAACATATTGAGATGGATAAGGTGATAATGCATTCCTTTTAAAAGCTATTTAAGGGTACTTAAGATCAAGACTTTTTTTTTTTTTTTTTTTTCCTTCTGTAGATATCATTCTGTAGCAAGCGAAGGTATTCAAGGTCATACTGTACCAATTGCCTAGGCAGGTGTGATGGAGTGGGGAGAACCCTTAATTTGGGATCAGAAGACTTGAACTTGCAGTCTGCACCTTCATGTTTATTATTCCCAGCAGGATAAGGGCAAATCACTTAACCAAAGAGACTCAGTTTCTTTATCAGAAAAAATACTCTTCCTGGCTTCTCATATTTATCTAAGGCTTTGAAAGTTCTTAGAATTGCTCTAGTATATACTAAGTAGTATATACATATCAATTTGACTTTCATGTAAGTCATAATTTTCACTTTTGCATTTTTTTCTCTAGTATTTTTAAGTACTGATATTTACATATAAACTATAAATTTTTATTAGAAATGATATATTTTAGATTAAAAATAACCAAATTAGGTATTCTGACTCTGATTCCTTTAATCATCTCTAATCTGGTTTCTTGTTCATCATTTAAGCCATGATGAAGAATAAATAGGCTTTGGAACATTGTATAATAATAAATGGTTCATTTGATGTTTTATTAATTTGTTAAAAACCTTATATACTTTTTTAAAAACTGTCCATTCTCCTGTTTCTGTATTCATTTCAGAGTGTCAGCACTTTACAACAACTGTGACCCGAGCCAGCCCAACTGTGGCCTTTGTGGAGCTCAATCCCAGCCACCAGCCTAAGGAACATGAAGCAGAAGACAAAGACCAGAAGAAACTGGAGAATGAAATGAGTGGGAAGGTGGAGTTGGTGCTGTCCCAGAAGGTGAAGGAATTAAGAGGCATAGGGCTATGCACAAGTTCACATAATTTTACTTTGCAACTGGTTTTTGGTTTTAAAATGCAGCACATTGTACGATGTTCTCCAATCCTCCTCCCACTGCTCAGTGACCCAAGACATGACCCATCTTTCAGTTTTCTGTATCAAAATGCTCAAAATTGCTATTCTGGATCAGCAAGTCACACATTCCATTTTCTTTAAGTTAATTGCCCACTTGGATTGATTGATTTCTAAACAGAGTTTACAGGCCTTACCTAGTGAGGAATTTACCAGTTATGGTTCCAGTTCTAGGGAGTAAGTGATGGGATCTTGGGCTAAAACAAAAACAGCAGGTAGTGAACCCATGATTGTGGTGTACAGATTATAACTACTCATGCATCATACGATCACATGGACTTTATGAGGTTTGAGTAGTTGCCAGGGAGAAGGGGGGAAAAGTAGGTTTGTGTTATAATTGGCCTTGACTCTATGATCCTGGACAAAATATTCAAGCTTCAAGCTCCCAGAATCCTTAGGCAAATCTCTGAGGTCATACGTTGTAGCAAAGCAGAAGCCCATCTGCATTGGTAGGGGAAGTTCCTTACTGAGAGGTCCCTATGCATATCAAATCAGAGAGGCAGGAGTTTGTATTTTTCCTCATTGATTCTACAGAGTCCCTGAAGATTTTGAAGAGGGCAATCTTGTTTAGACCTGTGTTTTAGAAATAGTAACAGTGCCAACTATATGTCGTGTGAAATCCTAGGAATGAATGATAGTTTTTGATTGGGAGAGGGGAGCAAATGAGGAAAGCCTCCAAGGAAGTAGTATTTGAACTGTATCCTTAAAGACAGGAAGCATTTCAACAAGAAGAGGAATTTTCCAATCATATAGAATTGTGGGATAAACTATATAGCACAGAACTAGTTTACTTTGGTTAAAACATGCAATATATGGAAGGTAGTAGTAGGAAATAAGGTTAGAAAGGAGGAGCTGGTATTATATCATGAAAGGGACCAAATGTCAGATTAAAAAATTTAAACTATTAAGACTATTAAGGATTTTAAGCTGAAAAAATTATATAGCCCAGTCCATGCATATAGAATATTAGTTTGACCATGATGTGAAGAAAGAATTGCAACATATGGGACAACAGTATTGGAAGGAGGGAAGCTGGTGACTTCAATTATCAGGCATTTGTTAGATGCCTGCTATGTGTCAGGTGCTATGCTAAAGATACAAAAAATATAATTGAAAAGGTCCTGCCTTCAGGGAATTTAAGAATGGCATATACATAGAAATATGCACAAAATAAAATCTAAGTGACTTGGAGATAAAGGCCTTGGAAGCAGAATAGCTTGATAGAAAAGATGGCCCTTGGAGTGTTTTGAGAGAAACAAAGAAGGTGATTCTAGTAATCTAAGTAGGAAAAAATGGAGGCTTTAGAAGGATGATGGCTATGTAAGTGCTAAGAAAGGGGCAGATTTGAGAGAGATTATCCATAATTTCTGATTACATATGGCAGGAGTCCAAATGCTGGCTCTTTGAAGTTAAGTGAGTTGCAGGAAGAAGTAGATAACAAAATTATACTATTGGAGGATCTCAATCTCCTTCTCTTAAAACTAGATAAATCTAACTACAGAATAAACAAGAAAGAACTTAAGGAGGTGAATTGAATTTTAGAAATGTTATGGACCTCTGAAGAAAACTGAATTGGGATAGAAAGGAATATACCTTTTTCTCAGCAGTACATAGCACCTACACAAAAAATTTAACATAGGGCATAAAAACCTTACAATCAAATGCCAAAAGGCAGAAATATTAAATGCATCCTTTTCAGATCATGAGGCACTGAAAATTATTTATAATAAAGGGCCATATAAAAATAAGGCCAAAAAATTAATTGCAAACCAAATACTGGTTTCTTGATCTAGTAGTAGAAAAGGCCTCAGAGGTTAATGAACTGAGCCTTTCCTTTTCATTTTACAGATGAGAAAACTAGGGCTTTGGAATGTTAAATGACTTACTAAAATTACATAAGTACTAAGTGTCAGGAACAGGATTTGATCCCAGGTTTTCTTTTCCCACTACTAAGCCACTTTAGTTTCAGTGATGAATGACTGAAAGAATGGCAGTGTCATAGACAAAATTCAAATCAGTAAGTTAGAGAGGGATGACCTGTAATCCTGGACTGCCTTTAGTGCACAGAACAGTGATGTGCACACAACAAGGCTTCACCAAATATTATTGATTATCACTTTCTCTGCCTCTCCTGTAAAAGTTATTCCCTGTGCACAAATGGAATTTTATCTATTGGCAGATGAGGGGGAAAAATCACTTTTCTTTACAACTATTATAAAGACCCATAGAAGAATCTTTTCTGGTGTTCAACCTCTTTTTAATGAACTCATGGGTGAGTACTTTGAAACAACTGGGGTAAATTGTGAGACATTACCTCTCCTTGGCAACCATTCTTTATCTGCATTACACATAGCGGTTAGGATTTCAGCATAGGAAGAAGGAGAAAAGAAATTTGTATCTGCAGTCACCATCATTTTCTCAGTTTCTTTGAAGATTTTTTTCTTTGTAAAACAAAGTCAGATCCGCAAACACACAACAGAAAGGCATTTGATAAAAGGAAAAGGTTTTACCTGAGTTTTACCCAGCCCACTGATTCACTGCTGTCATTTGGGCAGCAACCCCATCTTCCTTACCCTTTCTTGGCTTTTGTCAGCCACTGCTTATAAGAGAACAGTTTAAAGTTAAAATTTATAGGGTATTAAATTCTATGTAAGCATTGTAAAAAAAATTTTAATTAAAGTTAACTTTTAGATGCTACTTTGACCTAAATGCTATAGTTTATTCAATCCCTCATTTGGGTTGAATTTATAATCCAAAAGAGAAGATAGAATTTTACCAGGAAGTATGCTTAATATTAAATGTTCATAATTATAGACAGATTACTTGTGAAGTAAATTCTGAATAGAAATCTCCCTGTCCAATAAACTCAGCTAGCTACCCAGCCTCCATTGGGTTATATGAGGGGCCAAAAGAAACAGTACAAATTTCATTCATTAAAACACATTCATTTAAGAGTCACAAATTATAAGTGAAAGGGGTACCAGTCATCGTGAAAGGTGATAGATGGCAGACTGGTTGTGAGAGAAGAAATACAGTGGAGGTTGTGGAAAGAAAAAATAGGAAACCCCAAGAACCTAGGGCTATTTCATAGCACTTAGGACAAATAGACCAAGATGCTCTAGTGGTCAGTGAGGGCATTCTTTGTAGTGCAGTGCAAGAATCCATCACAATGACTCTTATTCAGCAAACAAAAATTAAATTAGTACTTAATCTTCTCTTCTGAGAAGGCAGGTTGTGTGTATTTATGTACATGAATGAAGACTGAGGAAATGAACTAGAGGGAAGAGAACAAAGATCAGTGTTTGTTAAGGTTATTTTCTGTCAACTGCTTGTTATAGAGGCAACTTAGGGAGCACAGTCAGTATTAAGTTCTAGATTTGGAGGCTGGAAAACCTGAACTCAAAGCCTAATAATGAACTTGATGAATCTGAGAACAAGTCAGTTAATTTTTCTCAACCTTGTGCGGTTTATAATTAAAACTATGAGCATGAAAAAGACCAAGAGTAGTCATATGTGTACAGTTAAGAAAATTTTGTCCATCAAAAAGATTTTTTAAACTTTTCATTATTCATAACTCTGGCTTAGAAAAAAACTCATTTATGTATTCATTCCTTTAAAATACTGAGTAAATAAGCATTGCTATTTGTAGAAGAAAAGAATATACTCCCATTAATCCTGCATAATAGCCACTCGTTGATGTAGCTGAGTTAGAATTTTGCCTCCTGAGGGTTACAGGAAGTATGTGATCATTGTAGTCCTTCTTCTACATAGAGTTTAGTTTTTCTGGGAGAAAAAGTGGTTAATGCCAGTTGTGGTGACTGGGGGTCAAGGGGGAGGGAGTTGGCTAATTTAAAAATCTCCAATGATGATCGTTTCAATGCAGAAAGGATCGGTAAGGTCAGATATTTTGGCTCTTCATATTTCTGTAACAGAGAAATGCTGTCTGCTTTGTCCTTTGATTTCTCTTCTAAGGCCTGAGAATTTAATTCCCACAATGCATAGTCATATCTGCTATTTTTTGACACAGGCAACAAAGCCAAAGTCTCCAGAACCAAAAGCAGTTCTGTTGTTTCCATACCAGAACCAAGGACCAGAAACCAACCAATCAACTTTGCCAAATCTTGATTGTCAAGGTAAAGAAAAAGAAAATGTTTTCTATGAATTTCACCCACTTTTGTTTGGGGCTCTAATGAAAGGTTCATTTCGGCAAGAGAAGGTCTAATCTATATATGGTGGAGCCCTCAGTCCCGATCATGAATTATATGACTGAAGAATGGGGACTTGTAGCTGCAAAAAAAATCTGTGGCTGAAGCTGCCTTAAGTGGGGAGGGAAGATTGCAGGCTCCTAAATTCCACTTTAGGATGGAAGCTGTGACTTCCTTGTGGTAAGGCCTTCCTTCTTAGGGATCCACAGCTATAACAGAGGTATTAAACACAAGGCTTGTGGTTTACATGCAGCCCACAACACTCCCAAGTGGGGCCTAAACCAGATCAAGATACAATTGAGAAAGAATTGGGATTTAACTAAATAAATAAAATGTAATATACTAAAAAAAAAAAAAAAAAAAAAAAAAAAAGTAATATAAAAAGTATAATATAATATAATAATAATACAATGATTTGGGATTTTCTAAGTACATACATGATCTGCAGTGAACCTTATTTTTATTTAAGCCTGATACCACTGTTGTAGGGGACCTCCTTAAGCCAAGGACCTCAGCATCCTGCAGAGGGAGAAGGCTTTAAGTCAATAAGTCATTGCCTTCATTGGCTCTACTGCTGTAGAAGAAGCAAATGGAAGGGAGGAGAGGAGCAGTATAGGCTAGCCTTTGGTGGGCACGATTTGGAGCTGAGGTACCTGGTTATTTGTTTTCCACTTCTATTTTCATGGAAAACATGCCTTTTTCTGGCTTACTCTTAGCAACGAAGAGCCATTATTTTGATATGACATTAGAGCTGACTCTCCTAGTTTATGTTGCCTTCTGGGAAATTATTTCAGCCCTGCCTTCACAATAGCAAACATCTGTTTTAGGAGAGAAGTAACCAGTACGCATATTTGTGGGTACCGACTTCTTAATATGAAAATGACTTCCATTCTGTCTTTAAAGTATCAATTTCAGACCAGTACATTTAAGGGATTTAGGCCCAATAATTGCCTGTCAGTAAATCCCATTGAGTGCGGTTCCAATACATTTGGTCCCTAAATCACCAGCACCTACCTCAATTCCTTAAACCTAGCAGACACTCAGTAAATCCCTGTTGGATTGGATTCAGTACCAGTGGGTATAAATGGATATTATATGCAGAACATGTTTACTTTATGTAAATAAATCTTCTGTTACATGTTCAAAAGGAATTTTATACTAGAGAATATGCTGTTAAACCAAAGGAATTCACCTAACTCGTAAATTGACCAAATGATAGCGTTTCTAAAGAACCAATTAAGGAGCATCGGTATATAGAAGCGTTTTAATAGTGCTCTCCACCTCTAAATCCTAGAGTTTAAACATGTTTTCTTCAAGACAAATATTTATGCTTCTGCATTTCCTTTATGCTTCTGTAATTGAACACATCTATTGGAGAGATCTACTATTATTTAATTCTTTCTTCATACATAATTGTGAAGTGATTGCAAGTGTTAGTCAGGTAAAAGTATATGGTAAGGGCATTGCTGATAGAAAAATAAATTGTAGTGATTCTTTTAGTTTATCCATTGTATTATTCTGAGAAACATGGAGCCTTGGAGACATAGGATTTGATCTGTCCATTCCTCCTTTTATTTATTAAGTGAGGGTCTCCAGGTCTCTGGCAATTGATGCCGAGTATGATTACTTCTTATGAATTATAAAAACTGAAACATGTTTAGGTGATTTCTCATATCAAAAGTAGATGCAAGATTAAAACTAGCTCAGTCAAATGTTCTATTCATTACTTAATGTCAACAAACAATTATTTAGTGCCTATTATATGCCAAGAGCTGTACTAAGTTTTGAGGATACAAATACAAAATAAAGAAAGGGAGGGAGGGAGGGAGGAAGAAAGAAGGAAAAGGAAAGAAGAAAGGAAGGAAAAAGGAAGGAAGGGAAGGGGAAGGAATGAAGGAAGGAAAGAAGGAAGGAAGGAGGGAAGAAAAGGAATGGGGGAGGGAGAGGGAAGAAAGGAAGGAAAAAGGAAGGAAGGGAAGGGGAAGGAAGGAAGGAAGGAAGGAAGGAGGGAAGAAAAGGAATGGGGGAGGGAGAGGGAAGAAAGGAAGGAAGGAAAGAAAAGAAAACAGACACATAAAGGACCAACTCATGTCCACAAGAGCTTACAAATCTAATAAAGAAAGATAATAAAAGGAAGCTGGGGAGATGCAAGCTCTCTCCTTAAGTGGAGATTTGACAATTCATGGCTCCACCTTCTAATCAGAAGGACAGAGGACTAAAGCTATTGGATGATGAGGTTCCCCTAATAATGAGCTTCTTGGGACACCATGGCAAAGTTCCAAAGTCATAAAGCCAGGAGAGAAATGGAAAATCAGACTTCAATATCTTCTTATTCTTCATAAGGTCATATTTCTAAATTAATGAAGTTGTCATTCTAGTATATTTTTTACTAGTATTTCGGTGAAACTGTGATTTCAACTGCATGGGGACTATCTCCCCCAATACAAATCTCTTAAATTGCCCTCTAAAACCAAAATGTGATTTTGATTTCAGTATATCAGCCTGTCTACGGAAGATGGCAATTCCAGTCTTTTTTAATAATATAACCAAAATGAGGCTGGTGACTTTGCACATTTCACCCTTACTTAAATCAACTCACTTGCATGTCATGGAATTACCTCCCTGATGTCACGGTCCTCTCCTAGAAGGAAGGACAAATAGCAATAACATACCAAAAAAATATTCTCCGATTTAGGGGAAATCATTAGAAAAAGACATTCAAAGTTTATCAATATAAAGTTTCTTTTACCAACTGTTTTATGAAAGAAAAATGGTATCTCATTGGAGGGGTACTTCTATAAAATGTATTCATACCATAGTAACTGTTCATAATGAAAATTATGAATATTATATAAGGGAATAAGCATTTCTACAGTGCCTCCTTTGAGCCACATTATCTCATTCTGTTCTCACAACAATCCTTGGAAATGGATTGCCCATTTTACAGTTAGGAAATTAAGACAAACAGAAATTGTGACATCGCATGACACAGCTAAGAAGTATCTGAAGCCAGATTTGGATCAGGACTCCATGATTCCACACCTAGCTTCTATTCACTGCAAAAATTAAGATTAAAATGTAATTAGGAACTGTTTAACAAAATAAAAAATCACTACTACCTAGATCATGTTAATCTGTGAAATTTTCCTTCTTGAGAGTTCCCTTCCCCAATAAAATCACAGGTCTAGATTTTTTTAATCCTTACTATATTTGTAAATGTTACATAAAAGGAAGTTTATAATTTATAAGCTTATGAGGACTGGACTTGGAGGCAGAAGATAGAACCACAGAATTTGAGCTTTGGAACCAACCTCTAAGTCCATGCAGTCCAATCTATAGTCAATAAAATCCTTCACTGTAAGATCCCTGAGGAGGAACCCCATGCCCACCAAAGTAGCCCATTCTACTTTAGGACGACTGTAATTTAAAATTTGTTTCAGACTGTAGGCCAAAATTAGCCTCTTGGTAATTTCCTGATCCAAAAAAAAAACCCCAAATGTAATTCCTCCTCCATAAGACAGTCCTTCGGGCACTTGAAGACAGTTATCATGTCCTCCTGGGTTCAAATCCTACTTCTAACACACATTATCTGGGCAACTCCGGATAAGTCATTTTACCTCTTGGTACAGGCACCTTCCAGCCCAACCTGAACAAATGGCCATTCTGCTTTGGTGGAGGAAGTTCACTAAACTCCCAGGTCCATTAACATTCAAATTACACTAGGGAATATTTTCTTTTTTCCCCCAAATTCTCCTGACCTCAGCTCATGCATCACCTGGGTATGATCAGGACGCCTCACTCACACACCCTTTCCCCACCTCTGAGGTCCATTTTTGTTTTCAAGTTTGATAATCTGTTCTGTTCTAACATCCGCTCTAGAGTCGCCTGGCACAGCCACGGTTCCGCTTAGGGTTCGGAACTCTTGGCGACGCTCACGGTTTTTCTCCCAGTCAGGTAAATGACCCATGGGATAGTTGCACATTCCTTCTGTCGCACTGAGTAGGCATGAATACCTGCTGGGGGGCAAATCAATGATAGCTGGTATTCGGTTCCCCTTCTGCTTTCCTAGAAAAGCGCTTGTTCCTGACACACAGTTGGCAAAGAGCTATTTCTTCAACGTAGAATCTCTATGTGAAAAACAGCAACAAAACAAAACACTGATCATTTTGCCAGACCGGTTTTGTTTTGGTTTTTGAGACCCTAAAAGTACACTATATTAGTCTATGTTTTCGTTTTTGTTTTTCCTCTTCTGTTTTTGTTTAAACAGGGAGATCAGAAGCATTTAATATCCAATGGTGATGGTTCTGTTGGTAACTGTGGTACAAGGCCTTTTCTTCTGCCTTTTTTCTGCTTAGTATTTCCCCCTGTAGGACAGGGAAGGGAGAAGACATAAGCCAGAGTCCAGTGTGTATCACAGAAATTTCCTTTCTTTTCAAAATAAAAAATAGTTGCTGCCTATAGTTTAGAAACCGATGCTAATTTACGTTTATTACACATCAGCCTTACCTTCTTTTGGTGTTGGGTCCATCCATTTCTGTGGTCTACTTCATCATGATTTTCTAATGCTCTTGGCTTATGGAAAATGCAGTGATTGGTTTTTAAATGGCATAGGTATCACAAGTGCCATCACCAAAAGAAAAAAAAGAAATTAGAAACAATTCATTTTATGTTTTTTGGTTTTTGTACAGTGGAGTCTAATAGCAGTGAGAAGTCCCCTGCAAGTACACCTGTAAGTAACTGATTTTATTTTATTTTTTACTGTGATATTTATATTGGTTTGACTAGCAGGATACTTGATTCATTTAAAGGGACCTCATTTCCATATTGCCAATTAGGAAAGAGGAAATAGAAGCAATGGATGAATGAATGAGTGCAAATAATTCAAAATTTTCAGAATGCTGAAATGATTCATATTTCCAGGAGACTTAATATGGCAGCCATTTCATTATACAATATTGTCATCGTACCTTAAAAAGTTAACTGGTATGCTTCACTTAGTATTAATGAAATATAAAGTGAGCTACTAAAAATAAATATGAAAAGGGGAGTCAGTAAAACCAAAACCTAAAAGTATACAAATTTATTCAATCATTCATTCAAAATAAGTTGTTTTTAAAAAAATATAAGAAAAGTACATATGTATTGATAGGGATCAAGGAAGCTTCACCACAAAAAGATAGTTTGATTTTTAGGGAAAATATAGCAAATTTGGCATAAGCGGAAATGGATTCTTTCCTACCTCTGCTACTTCCCAGTTCTTTGAGATTGGACAAGACACCTAATTTCTCTAGGTTTTCTATTTCTGTTTTTGATAATGTATGTTGAGATTTCAGGGGATCAGGCCAGTAAATCAGGATCTACCATCATGCTGAGAGGGAAAAAAAAAAAGAAAACTCAAGTATTTGAACTCTTCCTAAAAGTTCTATTCCCTTCTTCCCTTAAATATACTACCTCCTGCCCCTCTCTTCACTTCCAATCAATACATTTTTGAACATGTAATAGGCCCCTTTGTGGCAATCCGTGAACTACTCTTGTTCTTCTCTGAATCTCTATCTCGCGGTCTGTTTCTCTCCACTCCCTCCCCAAGAACTTGACATGATTGATCTGTGCCAAAGTTCCCACACAAATTCCACATAGGTTAGCCCAACTCACTCCATGATTAGCCAACCGAAATGTAATTTCCCTGCTGAGGTTAGCAAAATTCTAGTTCTCTTCCATGTCTCTATGTGCTACTGCGTATGTAAACACCAGATAAGATTGGGCTGATATATGGGAAGTGACCTGGGATCTTTGCTCTGAATGCATGTACATCCCGTGCCCAGAAATATTAACAAATTTTAAACGTCATTCCTATGGGGGTTGAAGCAAAGGCTATCTTGTGCCAAGAGCTAATTACTCTATGCATTCATTAAGTCATAAAGGGCTCATTGAATCCAGCCGGCATCTTGGAAGAAAACCAAAGTGGGACAAAATACAAAAGCTTTTTAACCAACCAGGAAAGGCCCTTAGAAATGTTAAAAACTTAAGCTTCAGCATTTTCACTTGGGTGTGAGACTATAGCTTAATTGTGTTCATTTGGCTCTGTCTGCTCTGGAGATATATTGCTGGATTCTGATCATGGTTTTATTTTCCTAAGCGATTCAACTTTTGGGCATGGGATCCAGAGGAGGAGCGCCGCCGGCAGGAGAAATGGCAACTTGAACAGGAGCGTTTGCTTCAGGTATGGCGGGGCTTTCCTTCTCAGCTAGTTTGGGGGTGTTTGGTTTTCATTTGACTTTTCATTTTCTTTCTGTTTCATCAGTATATGGACCTGAAAACCTATAGGATTATACATTTAAAGCTAGCATGGACCTTAGAGTTCCCCTTAGCTAAACTACTTCATTTTAAAGATGAAGAAACTCTTTCCCAGAGAGATTCAATGACTTTCTCACTAAGTTAATAAGTGTCTAAGGTGGAATTCAAACTAAGTTCCTCTTGCCCTCCACATCCAATTCTCTATACTTATAATACTCGAAATATTCTTCCTTTTAGAAGATTAATTCCCAAACTATTGCAAAGTCAACCAACTCAAACAAATAAATTTAAAGAAAAGCCTGATGAGTTTGGTGTATTTTATTAGGGCAAGCAGAGGAAAAGTAGAAACTGATATTACAATACCTCTCAGAGCAAAATCTCCTAAATACAAGATAATAGTCTTCTCACCCAATGAAGCCGACATTTTCTCTGTGACCATTGAGATGTCATCATGGATCCTTTCATATTTAGAGAAAACAGCTATTAACATGAGGTGGAGAAATCCACCTATCAACATTTCATGGGTCAAAACAGGTCATCCTATTAATGGATGATAGAATCTCTTCCTCTTAGGTCATTAATTAAATTCCAGCCAAGATAGTGAGAAAAATCAGTTCCCAAACGGTGATAAATGTTTGGCTGTGGTATCTGTCCTGCTTTACAAAAACTCCACTGTCTTAACAGTGATTCATTTCTCTTCTAATAAAAAAAAAGTTAGCTAGTATTTAATAAGGAAGCTCTAGTCATTCTATACCTTCTAACACTAAAGTTAGCATCCTCTTCCATCCCACTCATACCATTGAATTTCAAAAGTATTATTTACATTGTTATTCAGAAAATAATGCTTAATGTGATTTTAATATATTTTTTCAAAATATTCTTCCTTTTAGAAGATTAATTCCCAAACTATTGCAAAGTCAACCAACTCAAACTAATAAATTTAAAGAAAAGCCTGATGAGTTTGGTGTATTTTATTAGGGCAAGCAGAGGAAAAGTAAAACCTTTTTATGACTTAAAAAAAGCAAATGTATTTGTAGGAAAGATGCCCAGTTTTTCTTTAAAGTCTGGTTCACTTGGATCTAAGCACATGCTTTTCTACTCATAAAATTGAAGACATGGAAAGTATATGTGTGTTTATGATACTTGTTTATTGGCATGTGCCTGCTTAAATGGTAAACAATTATACCCAAAATGCCATAATGTATGTAAAACAACATTTCATGTGCCATCATCATAGTGTTCTTTCATTTTGTTTGTTTGGGGGTTTTTTGCTGAGGAAGTTGGGGTTAAATGACTTGCCCAAAGTTACACAGCTAAGAAATGTTAAGTGTCTGAGATCAAATTTGAATCCAGGTCCTTCTGACTTCGGTGCTCTGTTCTTTCAGTTATTTTAAGAAAAATGACTACCTCCTGGTCATACTTTGCCCCTTAGTTAATAGCTATCTCCCTGTTTAGTTTCCTCCTGAGTGTTGGGAGAGAAGTACCTCACAGAGTAAGGGAAACATCCATATCTCACCAGCACACACAAAAAAGCCATTCAGGTTTTCTTGTGATCATTGCTTCCATTGGCTAAGGAAGTGACTGGTTTATATTGAGTTGTATCCTTAAAGGATGGATAAGAGCTTCCTGGCCCACGGCTCTGCTTGTTAAACCTGCCCTCAAGTTTGAAGTTCTAGGGCCGGAGTCTTATAAGCCAGATCTCTGTTGAAATTCTTCTAGAACTTCACTGAAAAATCAGGATTTCAGAAGTGGAATTTAGTCAGCTGGACCAGTTCTGAATGCGTCACGCTGCCCAACATTGCTTTTTTTTCGAAGCATTAAGAGGTAGAGGAATAGAAACAAATCTTCAAAAGAACCTAGTTATAGGCTGTCCTGCTGCAATGGTGGTATGCTAGCTTAGACCCAAAGGCAAAAATGATTGATGGATGCTCATTATTTCAAAGGATGCTCTAGAACAATTAATAGGAATGACTTACTTTTAAGTGTAGTTTGATGACAATTAGTCACAGTATTTGACTGGAGGTTCTACATTTCAGTATTTCTTCAGCTAGGTGGTACAGTGGATAGAGTGCCTGGCTTGAAATCAGGAAGTACTAGTTCAAATCCTACCTAAGACAATTAACAAGCTATGGGGGAAATTTACTCTGGGCAAGTCCCTCAACATTTGTCTACCTCAGGTTCCTCAGCTGTAAAGGGGGATGGTAATAGCACCTATTTCTAAGGGTTGTTTTGAGGATCCAATGAGATAACATTTGTAAAATATTAGCAAAGTGGTTACTAGATAGAGATGCTTAATACATTTTTTGTTTATTTCCTTCCCTCACTTTGCTTAATCATTGAAGGGTTAGTTGGAGCCCCGGTTTTAAATTTTAACAATGATTTTTTTTTCAACTATTTGTTAATTTTCTACTGGTCAAGACTCCAAATATTTCAATTAATTTTAAAGACTTCCTTATACGGAACACTTATGTGCCCCTAGATGTAGAAACTGATATTACAATCCTTCTGAAAACAAGGGCTGTTCTAATCCTGATAACATTTTAATGGATCATTAGGAAGCTTCCCTTAATTCAAAAGTTATTCAGATGGAGAGATTCCATTTTGGTGAAAGACCATAAGCAAAAAGCAATCAGATAGTTGGCTAATTAGCATTTTATTCCCCTCTCTATAAAACTACAAGAAGCTTTTTAAAAATTTGCCCTGGCAGCATTGCCCAATCAGTGCCCAAGCTTATATTCGAATACAGAGCTCACATATTTTGAAAAAAACTACTACTGAAGTTCCATGAATCACATGCTTCAGTCATTTGGGTAGGCAAGTGAAGGCAGATATTTTTACCATCGTTTCACAGATGGGTAAACTGAGGCTCAGTAACGTGAGAGACATCCCTTCAGGATCACATAGCGAGTAAGAATTAGAGCCGAGATCTGAACACTCACTTCAATCATTCTTTCTGCTGTGCTGAGTTGCCTTTTTGAAGAATCCAGTTTAAAATCTATAGGTTTAGCTTATTTTTTTAATAACACAGCTCTCAAACGTTGACTTTAGCTTGTTTTCATTTTTCTTAGAATTGTCCAATCCACGTAGAATTGTCCAGGATCCAAACTAGCATTCCAAAAACAAATGTGTCTGCAGAGAAGTCTGGCAGATGTAGCTTAATAACTATAGCATTTTTCTTATCTGCTTGGATAGTTTGAAATGACCACCAAGATCTCATCCTGCTTCATTGCATGTCACTGATCCACTTATATCATTTCAGCAAGAAGTAACTTTTACAACATATTATGCACAGAATGTGGAGATGCCCGTTTGTTTGCTTTTTAATGACTCCCTGTGATGTATGAGGTGCTCGATTCAGGCCAATTTACTGAAATATTCCATAATAGGAGAGATACCAGAAGGAACAGGACAAATTGAAAGAAGAGTGGGAGAAAGCACAGAAAGAAGTGGAAGAAGAAGAGCGTAGATATTATGAGGAGGTAAGAAAAATGATGGGGAAGCAGATTGTGAAATGAGCTTGCTGTTCCAACTCATCAAAATCTCAGTCTTTGGGCTTGGTAGGTGAGTATCTGTCCATTACTGGGAAAGACTTCTGATAACCCTTTTGAAAAGAATATAGAAGAGCTGTTTGGTAGTAAATTCTCCTGCAGATGACAAATCCCATTAACCGGTTCCTTAAATACACTCTAAGAATAAAGACAGGCTATATTGTAGCCTGTCATCCATGTGAGAACATTCTTATCTGCTTAAGGATTGGTTTAGTTTGTCCAGGGGAAGTGAAGAAGTCATTTTTATAATATTATGGAAAGCATATTGGGTAGCAGCAAAATAATCTGGTTGGGATTGTCTTTATATCAAAATTATTTGGTTTTATATGTTTCACTTTGTAGCTGCTGAGACTGTTTGCAGCAACAGTCTATTTAATGCCATTAAATATGAGGTCATAGGATTTTAGATTCAAAGAGAAGAAAGTGCTTGGAGATTTCTAGTCCAATCCTCTCTTTTTGCAAAAGCCTTCAAATCTGTGTCCTGTAACTTTTTTGTTTTAGCCACATTGACCTTGGGTCAGGGAAGATACCAGGTTCAGCAAAGCAATAATAGAGCAGTTAGTGACAAAGTCAGTAAGCATTTATTAAACTCTTATTATGTACCAGGTCCTAAACTTGCTATATACCAGATCCTAAACTATGTGCTAAGAATCCAAAGAAATGCAGAGTTCTTACTTTCAAAGAGCTTGGTCTTAAAGGGGGTCTGGAAGTGAAGATAAAATGGAAATGTTATTGGGGCTAAGAATGATGAGATAAGGGAATGGGTACCCTGGGGGAAGCAAAGCAATCCAAGTGGGGAATACTAAGGTGGGCACCAGGGAAGTGCTAAGTAGAGCTAAACTATTAAGAATTGGAAGATATATGGGAAAGGTAAAGATAAAGGGGATAGCAAGCAGGGATGATGGTGATAATAGAATTGTATTTATATAATGCTTTATGGTTTGCAAAGCACTATATAAACTTTACATACATTGTTATTTTGCCCTCCAAACAACTGTATGAAGTAGTAGCATAATCATGCCCATTTGATAGATGAGAAAACGATGCTGAGAAAAATGGTTTGCCCAGACACATATCTCATAAGAGTGTCGGGCAAGATTTGAGTTCAGACCTCCATTATCTTAAGTCAAAAAATCTGGATAGATTGGCACTACCTAGTTGCCAGTACGGGCAAATTGGAAAGCGGGCATGAAACGAGATCCGGACCAGCTATAGAAGGAGTGGCTATTGAGACTTTTTTATGATTGACCTAAGATGGAATAGCTTAACCTTATAAAGTTAAGGTGGGGTATGATGACACTCTAATAGTAATATTATTGTAAAATCATTTGGCTGGGACAGTGTTGATATGGGTTATGACCGGTTGTTTTTAGTTTAACTTGAAATAACAAGAAAATACCAGCTCATCTTAGACATAAAGACATATCTTTATGCCTAGAATCTATCATTTATATCCTGAGTTTTTTCCCCACAATACCAACTTTTATGTTTAATTTGCATTTTAAGTTGGGCTTAATAATTAGGGCTTCTTTGTACTAACTCATTTGACTTTTGAAAAATAAATAAATCTTGCCTTATATTGTTTGTATCTTCTGAAAAGCCTTATGGAATAAAAGCAATCTTCCCACTTATTTCCAAAGTTCACTAGTAAAAGGAAAAATGTGCTCTCGACATGTACAGTTTGAATTACTTTTGTCCTCATCTAACCTTGCTCCTTTTCCTTAGGAACGCAAGATCATTGAAGATACTGTGGTTCCCTTCTCAATTTCTTCTAGTTCAGCTGACCAGATTTCTACCTCCTCTTCTATCACAGAAGGAAATGGGCCCGTGGTGAGATTACTGATGGGAAAGTTAGAGGTTTGGGGCTCTTTCATCCATCCCATGAAATGACTGAAACTCTTACCTGGGGCAATTTCCACTGTGATGTCCCAGCCATTGCCAGAAGCACTAATATAATCAAGTTCACATTGATATTGCTTTAAGACTTACAACGGTACTTTCCTTCCATCAACCCCATGATCTAGGCAATGTGAGTAGAATTATATTCACTTTACAGATGAGAAAAATTGAGATTTAGGGAGATTTGGGCCTATATATACCCAAGCTGGTAATGAGCTACATAAAAGGCTTTAAAGATCCATTTTATAAGATGAGGACAAAAAAAAGGCAATATCTGAAATTCAAACTTGAGTCTTTCATCTTCAAATTCTGTGCTCTTCCCACTTCATCATGCTTTTTATCTCAGTAGAATAATTTCCAGGTGGAGGAAGGAAAGGTGGCCCCCACTCAGACTAAATGAAACCCCTTATGGGAACATAACATGATCATCCCAAGGTCTACAGTCATGAGAATGTCTCCATATCACCATCATGGCACTAAGGCACTTGGGATTTTAATGGTAGCAGAGGTTGTGACAACTGCCAATGCATTCCCCCAAATGGGGTTCTATAAAAACCAATTCCAGCTCCATTCTTGAAATCCTTATTCTACTTAATATTTGGGTGCATTATAAAAACCCAAAGAAAAAGCAGTCATTTATTCTTGTACCAATCCCCAAATGCATCAGCTGAGGAATATAGGGGAGCACCAAATAGTTGGATGATGCATAATCTGAATACACAGCCCCCTTGATGCCTCTGAAACATCAAATAGATTCCATGACTGGTCACCTCATGGCTATCTCCTTCCCCCCGCCACTTTTTTTTGGAGGCAGAGGTGGGACTGGACATTTGTTTTTTCTGGCAAGATCATTTTGATGTGAGCTTTTGAGAAGCCCAAATTAAGCACTGATGCCCTTGGCGCAGAATGCATTGCAATTCATTGAGACTTAGTCATCCAGTCATTTTGAAGATATTTGAATCATAGGAAATATGAATGAATAACAATTTGACTTTTAACTCCTGGGCTAGGGAAGGAAAGAGCTGCTCATGGTGGCTTAAGGCTCCCCACTTCTGGTTGCCTTTAGCCTCCTTTTATTTCCTAGAATAAGATGGAATTGGAAGATTCTAAAGAAGAAGAAAAAAAGCAAAGACCCCTCTGGGAGGAAGAAAATGACTTGCTGCTGAAGAATAAGAAGACTGATGCTTTAGAGGAAACGAAGAGGTATAAACCTTTATCAGAAGTAGCCTTGAAGGGGAGAAGGTCTTGGGCCTGGCTTTTGATCTTTAAGGGGAAAAACTACCTCCTTGTTGGGTCATAATCAGCCTTGAAAGTGTTTTTCCTATCTTGTATAATGTTCCTTTCTAACATATTAGAATGGCTATTAAGTACAAGTCCTCACTGTATTAAGCACATTAGAGAGAGATTTTTAAATAGACATTAACAAAGGACCCTGTTGATTATCTTAGACTCCACACAGAGTTTTTACCCTTTTCTTTTATTTACATTGAATGAATCATCTAATTTCTCTGTTGCCTAGTTACTATTGATCAGCAGCTCCAAGGGAAGAGGTGTGATGGAGGTGAACCTGGGATATACATGGGTCACATTGCCTATTCATTATACTATTAATAGTAACATTAAACAGTAATTCTCAAGACCCTAGAACCAGCCCCCAAGATCATGTCCTTGGACATAGATTGATATCATCTGGGTCTAAGTAAGAACCAGGTGAGAGGATCTCTTCCCCTGGAGCTTCTAGCCTACTCTACAAGGATTCTGAGCTGCCTGCTTCAAACTAGATTTGCTTACAGAACTCCCCAGAAGCAGAATCAAATCTTGGGAAGGTTCCCAGAGCCAATATGGCACCTGGAATTTCAGAGCCAGGTACCTAAAGTGGGTACAGCTGTGGGATGGAATAAATTCCTTCAGATAATCACCCATTCAAGCCAAATCCCTCATGCCTTCCTGAGGAGACCCCCAGAAAACTGGCAATACTCTGCACCCATTCACATAAACATTTGGCTGTCTCTTCCCTCTGATCATCAGTGGTGATACCTGCGGTCACAAATGCCACGCAGAACTTTTCTAGCTTCTTTCAGGGTACCATCACATACATTGATCCATTTGATCCTAACAGCAGCCTTGTGAAGTAGATAAGATCATTATCATTACGCCCCGCTCTGTTTTTTCATATTATTGACCATCCCTTTCTCCTGGTTACTCTCTCATGCCTTATAAGTTTTTGCATGCTGCTTCTCTCTCTCTCTTGGTTCTCTTTTCCCCCATTCTCACTCTTAATCACCTTTACTAGGTAATCATTGATCTCCATCTCCCTCAGGACTCCGTTCTAAAGCACCTTTCATTTTTTCCTCTAGATCAAGGGCTCTTAACCTTTATAGTGTATCATGGCCTCTTTGCCAAGGGGATACTCATTAACTGGGCAATGGCTGAACAAATGATCGTACTGAATCAGTGTAGCAGAATAGTATTATGCTATAGAAAATGCTGAAAGAGAGACAGACAGACAGATACACTGACCAGGAAAACTTATGTGTAGTAAAGTGACCAGTACCAAGAGAACAATGGATATAGTAAACGGCACTGCAAAGAAAAATAATTATGGAAGGCTTAAGAATTCTGCTCAAGGGGGGCAGCTAGGTGGCGCAATGGATAGAGCACCAGCCCTGAATTCAGGAGGACTCGAGTTCAAATCTGGTCTCAGACACTTAACACTTCCTAGCTGTGTGACCCTGAGCAAGTCACTTACTCCCAGCCTCAGGGGAGGGGAAAAAAAAAGAATTCTGATCAATATTGTGATTAACCATAATTCATTTTAAAAGAGAAATGATGAAGTGGGCAAGAAAAGCAAGACAGACCCTGTTCTCAAGGAGCTCCCATTCCCATAGGGGAGAGACAGTCCCCAGAAGGGTCTTTAGGGTGCAGCAATGACACAGACAACAATGAACTTTCTTGAGTTCATTTCCATTAATAAAACCACATTTTCTGCTGTTGAAACCCATCCAAAGTGCCCTGGGGGTGGGCAGGTAAGGCTCAAGGTCAAGAATCTGAGGGACTGATCCCCCTCCATTATAGCTACAAGGGCTGAGTCAACAGCAAGACTCTGATCTGGAGGGCATTAGTATTCTCACAAGCTCTTGGCTTCCTGGGCTTGTCTTCATGAAGATTTGAGGGGAGGTTGTGGTCTCAGTTGGAAACACACACACACACACACACACACACACACACACACACACACACACACACACATACACACACACGCTCCTGTCTCTTCCCTCAGGTATACAAGTCATGCTATATGGTCAAAGTCACACAATAGATTATTCAGGGGATAATAAAAAGATGCTTATGAATATAGGTACACTATTTAGCAAACACCCAGTAATGACTTTCACATGAGAAGCAGCCCAAAGCCCAAAGTTACTGGAAAATGAGGAGTCCTGGGCATGTAGTCCAAATGATGGATGAGATCACTAATCTATAGGAGTAATTAGTGCTAGATAGCAAGCGCTTAAGTGCTATTTTATTCATTCAGTAAGAAGTTATAGTAAAAGTTGCATGAGTTAGAATGACCAAGTTCCAGAAGGCAGCATTTCTGATATCTCCCAATAACTCTGCAACCCTACAATTATTTCCAGGGATGTAATTAAGACACCTTGCCGAACAACTGTGCATTATATTCCTGCTGATTTCTTTGGGGAGGAAGGGAGCACGTTAGATCCCTGCCTCCAAAGGCTGTTTGCAAATGATGAGGATTCATTGCTCCTTCCTTCACTTAGTGGTTAACAGGATAAAAGATTAAAGGAAGTGAAAAGACCACTGGAAGCAACATGAATTAAGTCATAGTTAAGCCGACATCCTGTTAGCCCCTCACATGGCCATTTTTCAAACATGCCCGATTACCAAGGTTTCCCTCTGCCTCTCTGCTCCCTTCCTCCTTGTGTTAGCAGTGCACCACAGGTGAGCCCAGCACATCCGGAGACCTCTGTACCAAAAGGAATTCATCAGGACCATCAGTTGTCAACAGCTGGACTTGGTACACCAGACCGAAGGCTGAACTTAGAATTATCTCAGGGTAAGAATAAAAGGAAATTAATCTTTGCTGACTTCTTAATTCATAAAGAACTTCTCAAAAACCAGAATAAATTAACTTTAATGATTTACAGTGTGTTGGTCTTTCTTACCTTTTAAGGCTAAGTATTGTGACCTTTCTGCTGTACTGAGCGAGAGAATGGAGTCATGAGTTGTCATGTAGATTTGCACTTAAGGGACAAGGGTTCCAATTCTACAATCTGTGTAATCATGGCCAAGCAATTTAATCACTCATAATCTCCTCATCTGTGAAATGTATATAATGACTTATGCATTACAATGTTTTTATTAGGAAAATACTTTTCAAAGTTTGCATATAAATGGGAGATGCTAAGGGCACAGTTCATTTTTTCTCCATTTCCATCTCATTTACTTTTCTGGGAGCTGTGTTTTTTAACTGAGAGCATGGGAAGAGGTGGTGGGGAAGTAGGGCATGATCCTGAATTGCTTTTCTCATGGAAAACTACTCTTAAAATCCTATATTTAGAGCTAGAACAAATCTTGGAAGTATCTAATCCAAGCTTCTCAAATTGATGCTCAGGGAGAGAACATAATTTGGCAGGTGTCATGCAGTTTCTAGTTGACAAGACTTCTTCAAACCAAGGTCAGCTGACTAGATTTGGCCATCCTTCTGCTAGAGCTTCCCTCTATAATAGACAGGACGGTGTAGTTGAGAAGAGGAGCTAGAACGACAAAATGTACATAGAGTCAAAGCAAAAGTATTTTATCCAGTGCACTTCTCATTGCCTTTTATGTGGCCCACATCTAAGGATGTGTTTTAGAAGTTACCGGTCAGGTTATGTTTGGTTTTCCCAAAAGTGGACTGAAATTGTGTTTGAGGAATGATGGAAGAATTCTTGTTATTATGCTGGACTTTTAGTGAAAGAAAAAAAAAATTTTTTTGTACTAATCTCTCAACTTCAGACACATCATGGAATCAGCCATGGTCCTCTGCACCATCCCATGCATTAGAAGATGTGAAACAGAAAACGCTCCCAATGGATCAAAACATCAACCATCAGCTTGCCTCTCCCAGTGAGAGAAGGAAGTGAGTATCTAGTAGATTTTTTTTAAATTCAATCACCAAATATAAAAATGGAGTAAAGAGACAGAGGGGTGTTGTGTTATTTTGTTGTGACTTCCACTTTTCCCCCACTAAGGATTTTGAAATAAAATAAAAACTAAACATAAGAGGATAATTATGGACCTGGTATTTTTTGCCAAATTGAGAGAGAGAGAGAGAGAGAGAGAGAGAGAGAGAGAGAGAGAGAGAGAGAGAGAGAGAGAGAGAGAGAGAGAGAGAGTTCAGAAATTAAGAGAATTAAATCACTGCTCTCAGAGAAATAGTGGGGAAAAAAAAGTGAAATATGTGTTAAAGAATAGAAGTTCACCTATGGCCTAGTCTAATTATATAGAAAATGTTTCTTTCTGCTAAGACTGTGGAAAGAGTTGACCTAACCCTGCTTTTTCATCTCATATTTGAACAGTGAGACTAATGTGTCACTTAACTAGTAATTTCACCTATTGTTTTTTAAAATGCTAGTGTTTCTTACTCAACTTATTTGTTAAATTCTATGACTTTTCAAATTCACTTTTTTTTTCTTTCTTTTGGGCTTATCTCTAGACTACACTATAGGCCACATTTTTTTTTAAATAAGTTGGATTTGGGAATTGAATTATTTATCTGTCAATATTTTTTTTAAAATAGCATGTATTTTAAGGATATATCCTTTTAACAAGATAGGAAGTTATAAACTTTTTAAGCTCTTTCTTTTAAAAAACATAAATACAAATTTTAATCAGATCCATTGCTTTTATAAGATGAGACACATCACCCATTTAAAATATCTATTCTGAAATGTTAATTAAATATATGATTCTATAGATTTATTCCCGGATGGGAGGGTCCTTTTAGAGTGAGGCTGATCCTTTCTACACGTAGCCATTAGTTTTCTAACTTTTTTTTAAGGACAGAGTTACTGGTGCACATTTTGTGCTGGGGCAGATCACATTTTGGCATAGAGAACTAAAGGAACATCTTATAAAATTTGGTTAAAAGACCTAACAGGCAAAAATAAATATTAGAAAAGATAGATCTTGACCTTTCTAGTTTGTCCTATCAAAACCACTTTGATTTCATCATTGATACAAGGCAGCGAAGAAGAAGCCTTTATAAATTACAAGAGCTGTATCTTCATTCTTTTTTATAATGAAGAGTTGTGAGGGTCTTTGTTGTTTTCAGAGTGAAAAGGCTGCTGTCCCTTGATTGGACTTTGGGTGCTTTATTGAGATTTGCTCTAATTCTTCATTTCTCTTCTACATTTCAGGAACAGCCCTCATGAGAATTTCAGAGTTGGACAGTTATCCCCATGCACTCCCACCCCTCCTGGCCAATCTCCCAGCAGGTAGGAAAGGCCAAGGCTCTTCCTGGGCTGTCTTGTTTGGTTTTGGATATCCTCTTAATGACATTCCTTGGAAGCCATTTTAATTTTACCTGAATTGGTACCAAACAAGTTGAGGCGTTTGTTGGTACCTCTCTGAATACAGGAAACCCATTCTATTTCAACTTCTGATTTGGTAGAAGAATAAAGAAAAGTGAAACCCTGTTTCCACAGGGCTTTAATTACATTGTATAGACCGTGCAATCTAATAATAATTTTCGGGATACAGTATCCTAGCTCTCAACCAGGCACCTTTCCTTTCAAAGCAACATAGACCTCCTAGCCAGGATTCTACACTCACCTTGGCAGAAACCAAGAAGGAGGAGCAGAAAGAGAGCTTCATCCTCCTCTTAACCAGCTAGAACTCTTGTCTGATTGCTGTTAGACATTGAGCACCACAGTATTCTTCAAAGATACCCAGTAATTTTCATCAGTAATTAATTATTAAGTAATTAGAGGAGGTGATAGATTTAGAAATTTAATTTAATACCTGAAAAGAGGAGGGAGGAGAGAGGTAAGGAAGAAAACCTCACAATATAAATCTGTTTGGGGCAACTTTTCTATCCAATAATCCCTTGCTTACTCCAATATCTCCATTTCCCCTAACATCACTGCTTTGGTTTTTTAAATTATTTAAGAGCTCTTTGTATATTTTAGGAAAGGTATATTTAATAATCAGGGCTTTTCAGAGAATAAATAATGTAGAAAACAGTTTTCTATCCAATAATCCCTTGCCTTTCTATCCACTTTTCCTATCCAATAATCCTTTGCCTTCCCCAACATTCCCATTTTCCCTATCTTTACTTTGATTTTTTTAAAAAATTATTTAGGAGCTCTTTGCTTATTTTAGAAAAGGTATCTCCCAGAGCTTTTCAGAGAGTAGATATTGTAGAAAACAGTTTTGTTGTATCATTTCCTGCTACAGAGGAGTCATTATAATTTTTATATTGGATGTAAATTATGCAACCTTTCACTAAAAAGCTTGATCAATTAAGTTAATATATTTGCAAACCAGCAAAAAGATGTATAAGTATTTGTTATTATTATATATGCCTTGGATTCCTGGATGTACCCCACCCCACCCCACCTCTTACAAGAAGTCAGGAATTGCCCAGGATGGGAAGGCATGGATAGCTTGCAATCTGATCTCTTAGAAGAAGTGCTGCCCCATGAGATCTGAGAGATTCGGTGTAGGAGTAGAACCTTCAACATAATAGATCCTTAACAAATATTTGTTGAATGAATGGGCTCTTACAGAGGCGTCACTCCATTCTGAAATTGGGCCCGTTACAGGGCAGAAAGCTCAACCAACTATATAGACAGTGAAAGATATCCTGTGGACCTAGTTAACCTAGTGTCTTTTTATCTTCTAATAAATGAGGTTTAACACTATAAGGTGCTTAATAAATGCTTATTGAATTGAACATTTATTGAATTTACTTAATTGAATTTCAGGAAGCTTCCTGTCAGTACTTATGACCATCTCGATGACTTAACTCAGTCACCTTTGAGGGCAATGAAAATAATTCGCAATATGTCCTTCTGAAATTTGCATTTTCATTTCTTCGTAGCAGGATGAGTTAGCCTGTCCTGTGTCATACAGATGATGTGCAAATATGTTTTCATCTAGGTCCATAAGCGGGAAGAAGTTATGCTCTGCTTGTGGGCTTCCTCTGGGGAAAGGAGCCGCCATGATCATCGAAACGCTTAGCCTTTATTTTCACATCCAGTGCTTCAGGGTATGTATTTATTACTTCTCAGGCTAAATAAGATTCCTGACATCCTTTTTCAATCATTCTGTGCTGTCTGTCCTTCTGTATGTGAATATGCTCATCTTTGCAATCTTGTCATCCCCAGAAGGTACAATTAGACTCGTTTACCTTGCTTTGTGGGTCTTTGCCCGGGACTAAACAGTGCATACCTGGAAGAAATGTGTAGTCCAGTAGGAACTAAGAATTCTACTCTGAAATATTCCAAAATGGAAAATGTTAATTATAATAAGTCTGTTAGAAATTCTGGAATTACTTTCAGGAAATTCTTTCTAATCCTGAAATGTTGAAGAGTAAATATTAGGAACATAGTATCTGGAAAAGTTTTTCTAATCCCTGAAATATTAAAGAGTGAGTATTAGGAATGGTTAGTATCTGGGAAAGACTTTCTAATCCCTAAAATTTTGAAGAATGAATATTAGGAACTGTTAGTATCTGGCCCAATTTCCTTAGCCAATGGAAGATTTTGACAATTGAACATATCTATTGGTTGCTGTGATCTACATCTCAAAACTACATATGTGCAACAGAAGTGGGTGTTATTATTTAGCCCTCTCTGCTCTTGCTCAAAACTAGATAGAGATTTTAAAAGAGAGATAAATGCATCTCCTTTCAGACTAAGGAGAGTGGTTATTTGCTCACACTCTTAAGTGTGCTGTATTTCCAGTCTGTGACTCCCTTAGAATCAGTTAAGCAGCCATTTATTAAATCCCTACTGTATTATGTCACTTGCTGGTCACTTGAAAGAGAGACAAAGTTTACAAAGGGTACACACCATGTCATCTTTTTCCTTTACGGATAGCATCATAGGACATTATTCATGTATTGGATTAAATATGTCGTAGGACGTAATTAATTTGTTAGATTAAATGGCCGTCTGGTCTATGAGCTATACAAAGAACTAAAAGAAGACAAAGTTAATAATGCTAACAAAGAAATGATAATGTGGGCACTTGACGCTGGCTGGTTTGGGTTGTTTATTTGTTTATGTCACTTATCATTTGGGTGGGGGTGAGGGGGAAAGAGGGGAGAGGTCATTTCAGGGGTATAAAGAATTTCTGGAAATGCCATTCGCCAGTGCAGAAAAGTAACTGATTCATGACTTACAGTCTTAGTGGGCTACCCAGTTAATGAGAATCCCAGAGTCTCACAGCTTGTGTCAGAATTTGCTACCTGAATCTACTTATCCCTTTCTCTGAGGGTTATTATCTATTCCCAAGAGCATAGTCTCTCAGTCCGCTCTTTCTATAGTATTAGGATGAATATGATTCTGTCCTAAATTATATTTTGTTTTCAATCACAAAGAAAAATTCATAAAAGTACAAGTAAACTGATTTCAATAAGAGGACTTATAATTTTTTTTTTTTTGGCTGAGGCAAATGGGGTTGTGACTTGCCCAGGGTCATACAGCTAGGCAGTGTTGAGTGTCTGAGACCAGATTTGAACTCAGATCCTCTTCACTTAAAGGCTGATGTTCTGTCCACTGCAGCCATCTAGCTGCTCCAAGAACTTATAATTAACATACAAATCTACAAATTGATTTTTTTTATACCTTCAAAAACATATACTCTACAAAGATAGAAATAGTGTAGGAAGGCAAAGTGGGGATTCTAAAATGCTGATTCCTTCTTTGTTGAGCCCTGATAAGGTTACTCTCTCCTCCAGTTACAACAATTGCCCAGCTTAGTCGCCTACATTTCTCCCCTCTCGAGATGGTCCCTCTCCCAGTGGCTGAGGCAACAGGAGATCTTATTGGAGCCTCCATCCTCTCCCACCCACTCCCTTCCTCTACTCACAAGCCTCCAGGCTAGACTCCCAGGTTCCTGGCATAGGGTTCATAGAGAAAAGAATTAGAAAGGGATGGAGAAGCTATGTTCATGAACTCAAATCTGATCACAGATTCTTCCTACCTGTGTGACTCCGGGCAAGTCACTTAACCCTGTTTGCCTCAGTTTCCTCATCTGGAAAACGAGCTGGAGAAAGAAATGGCCAACCACCCCAGTGTCTTATTTACAGATTTTCCCCACGAAAGATTGAGAAGTTACAGTCAATGTTCCAAATGGCATTTGTTTCTCGAAACCACCAGTGGGGTTACATTTGATCCTATAAAAAGCTGCTTCTTCTATGATGATTTCTCTGTGAATAATCAATACAGGATCACATTCTCACATTTCTGCTGACTTGCTTCTTGTTTAATGGACAGTGTGGAATCTGCAAAGGACAGCTCGGAGATTCAGTGAGTGGAACAGATGTCCGGATTCGCAATGGTTTGCTCAACTGCAATGACTGCTACATCCGGTCCAGAAGTAAGTGCTGTAGCCAGCCCAGGAACCCAGAGATGCAGGAAATCTCTTGTTTCCTGAGGCTCTGTCTCCCTTTCTTTCCTATAGACTTTCCCCTCAACAAAAGTCCTGTCTTGTAAATAGAGATTTGTCAGCATCCAAGTGAAAAGAAATTAAATGTCGGTTGAATTTCAGTAGGAATATTAATATTCTAGGCACTGGAGATACAATTTATTTTTTTTTTATTATATATATATATATATTTTATAATATTATCCCTTGTATTCATTTTTCCAATTTACCCCCCCTCCCTCTATTCCCTCCCCCCGACGAGGCAATACCATACATTTTACATGTGTTACAATATAACCTAGGTACAATACATGTGTGCGAATATCATTTTCTTGTTGCACAATAAACATTAGAATCCGAAGGTACATGCAACCTGGGCAGACAGTATTAGTGCTAACAATTTACACTTCACTTCCCAGTGTTTCTTCTCTGGGTGCACTACCTCTGTCCATCATTGATCAACTGGAAGTGACTTGATCTTCTTTATGTTGAAGATTTCACTTTCATCAGAATACATCCCCATAAGTATTGTTGTTGAAGTAACAGTGATCTTCTGGTTCCTCATTTCACTCAGCATCAGTTGATTTAAGTCTCTCTGGAGATACAATTTAAAGAGCCTATCCCCTATGGAGTAAAAGCAAGGTGGATGAAAGGCAGAGCCTGCGGTCAGTAAGGCCTGAGTTCAAATGGGAATCTAAGTCTAAATCCAACCTCCAACATTTACTGGTCCTATGACTCTGGATGAGTCACTTAACACTTCTACCTCATTTTTCTCAACACTGAAATGGGAATAATAGTACCTATCTCGAGGACTTGTGGCAATCAAATAGGTAATATTTGTAAAGGGCTTGCTACAGCACCTGATACACAGCAATCACTTAGTAAATTCTTTTTCCTTTCTTCCCTCCCTCACATGGTACATTCTTGTCTTTTTTTTTACTTCCCCCCCCCCCAAGCTAGGGTTAATTGACTTGCCCAGAGTCACACAGCTAGGAAGTGACCAAATTTGAACTCGGGTGCTCCTGAATTCAGGGCTGGTGCTCTATCCACTGCACCACCTAGCTGCTCCCACATGGTACATTCTTTTCTGCACCCAGAAAATAAATACAAAATAAATTTATTGGTATGAGAATGGGAGCAGAGAGCTTGGAGATTACCCAGAACAACATTAAGTTGTAAAAAAAATCCCCAGTCACTTTTTGGGTACCATCAACCCTTGCTCCATACGGACAGCATCCGTATTGTCCATCTCTACTTCTTTACTCAGGTGATAATACATTTTCCTTCCTGCCTGCCCAGATCAAAGGTTTTCCTGAAGGAACATTATCCGACCAGCATGAAATCTTTTCTAATCTCCTAAACCCCAAATGATCCATTTCCTGAACTCCTCAATCATTTTAAAAATAGAACATATTCCTCCTACACTGGGTCTTGATTATATAAACTTGTAACATGGGGTTTTTAGAGAAAAAGACTAGAAAAGAGAAGCCATATTCATGAGCTTAAATTTTGTCACAGACATTCATTAGGGGTATGACTCTAGGCAAATCACTTAGCCCTGTCTGCCTCAGTTTCCTCATCTGTAAAATAAATCAGAGAAGGAAGCAGCAAACCATTCCAGGGTCTGCCAAGAAATCTCGTGAAGAGTTTTGGACATGACTAAAGCTATTGAACAACGATAAAATCCAGCCCCCTTTTTTTCTAACAGAGAAAGCACTTTGCCCAAAATAACTCTGGTCATAAGGCTAGAAATTCAGATTTTTTCCTCTAATTTTAGGTTTTCTATCTCTTTCCACTAAACCAAAACAATCTCATTTGTAAACATAGGAAGAATCATCTCTTTTACTCCTTTGTATCCAGAGAAAAATGTGAAAAACAAAATAGGGGAGATAAAGATGAAATGGATTCATGTATCTCATCTAAAAATATTTGTGAGGCTGCTTACATATTTTGTAACAGCAGAGGGTGCTGTTGCACAACTGCTGCCTCACTTTGATAAATTCTCTTCTAAATTCTGAAGGAAGTTGGAAAAGTCTCAGGGTGAATTAATCTGAGAAAATTTTAGTCAGCTGCAATACCATTAGTCAGAAATTCTGGAATCTCTTGAGAGTTTTGTGCTTGTTACAAGTTTTCATCAAAGTTTATAAATATTTAAACAATTTTAATTTTGAAAAAACATTGAAATTTTACTTTGTGATTGTTTAATTCCAATTCATTTATTTTGTATGGGAAGGGTATTCCTTTTAAAAAGTGAGATTGGCTCAGGGGAAGTGGGGGGAATAGACACCTATATCTATTATTACCTTCAAGAAAATTTGAGAGTGAAAAATAAAAATAATAAAAAAAGAAAAATATTGGAGTCAAACAGAGAGGTAAATTTCCAGTGAATCTTTGTTTAATTTTTAGAAGATTTTGTCTTTGAAGGGAATAAGAAATAAGTACTTAATTCTTTCTTGAGTGTCAACTTACCGAGTGGCAATGGCAGAACCCCAGCAAGATTTGTGGATACAACTGGATTTATTTTTTAAAAATACATATGCCAGAGTAAAAATGGAACTTTCTGACCTCTAATTTTTTTCAAAGTGATTTTCCCCTCATCTTCCCAAATGAAGCTTTTTCTCAGCATTCCAGTTGAATGTGACATCAGAAGAATATATTGTTAAATCAGAAAACTGTTTAGCAGAGAAATAAAAGTAATGTTCCACATTGTTCTCTGTTCTCCCCCATCATGAACTAAACTGAAGAGACCCAAAGAATATAAAAAATCCCACAGGCCTCTCAGAGATCAGAGGGGAGGAGCTAGAGTTCTTTCATCTCAATTTCACTTTTAAGGGCATTTGCAAATTATGCCATAAAAATGTGCCATTTAGGAAGAATTATCCTGTTCAAAGAAATTTTTTTTCTTTTATGCTTTAAACTGCAAAATGAATTCACTGGCATTTATTTTTTTTTTAAGTTCAAAATTTATTAAGAAATCCCTCCAGAGTCTCAGATCTACAACTAGAGGAGACTTTTGTTTTTTGTTGTTTTTTGCTGAGGCAAAAGTACTTGCCCAGGGTCACACAGCTAAGGAAGTACCTGAGACCAGATTTGAACTCAGGTCGTCCTGATTTCAGGGCTGTGCTACCCAGCTGCTCACAGAGGAGACTTTTGAGTCCATCTGATCCAGCTCACTAATTTTATCTTGTGGCCTGGGAGATTACTCAGGGTTCCAGAAAGAATCATCAGAAGTAAAATTTGAACCCAGAATGCCTGCCATCTAGGGGAGGGGGTGGAGGGAAAGAGGGGAAAAACTCGGAACAGAAGGGAGTACAAGGGATAATGTTTAAAAAAAAAAAAATTACCTATGCATATGTACTTTCAAAGAAAATGTTATAATTATAAAAATTAATTTAAAAAAGAAACAAAAAAAAAGCCATATGCAATTATCAAATTAAAAAAAAAAAAAAAAAATTTGAACCCAGGTTCCCTTCTTCCTTACCCAGCACACTTTCCCCTGCACTCTGCTCAATCTACTTAGCTATGTGTACTCTGAAACCTGGAAGATCAGATTTTCAGCTACCTTTTTCCTTCACAGACTTTTATTAAAAATGACATGGAGAGATGAATCTGTTCACCTGATTTAAGTCTGTATTTATCCATGATAACTCCTTTCTGGCCACTAACATAGAAATCTGGCTGGTAATTGAAAAAGTAAAAACATTTCCAAGAAGGGGTGATGGGGTTTTTCATGAAGGGGGCTTAAAAGCCCTTATCTACTTCAGCAAGTACTCCTATGTCTTTCTTTGATATTATAGAAACTGAATTAGCTTTGAAAGTTGAGGGGGGAACCATGCATTTAGCTACAAGAGTGTTAATGCATTTGAATGAATGAAGCAATCCTAGATACCAGGGAACTAATCAGATCTGGAGGTAAGTTCTAGAAATGTTTTTACATATCCTTATTTTATCTGAGAAAAAAAAAAAAGAGAGAGAGAGAGAGAGGATCAGTGTGGAAGGTTTATTATAATAGTTTTCTCAGGAAATGAAAATAATTTTATTCAATGGAGTAATAAAAATGAAATGTACATAATCTTGTTTTGTAAGAGTAAGGAGACATATTCAAATAGTTTTTAAACTGCATGAGAACATATTAAAATGGAATTCCTGAAAGCTACCTAAATACTTTTAAGATCTTATGCAAATAGCATCCAAAATGGGTCATAAATTGGCTATAACACATAATGCCGTCATATGCTTAATTTCTGTCCCTGGTTACTTATGTGTGATGAGCTTTGTATATGGTTTTCTGTTCAATCATCTCTTACTATGAAATACGTTTAGGAAAGGTCCCTGGGTACTTTATAATTGATTGTGTTTCCTCCTCATTCTGTTGCTGAAGATGGAGAAAGGGTATGAAGATTTCAATGAGGAATATGGAGACCCTCAACCCAGTGGTCTGAAATGATCACTTTTTACTTCAGACATCCCAGTTCTTTTCTATCTCCCACAACTTCTAACAAATGACTTTTGATCCTGGGATATAAATAAGGCAAAAGACGGAGAAGTTTTCCAGCCTTTTTTTTTTTTTTTCTTTCTCACCATAGAGTGAAATCTAGAAGTTAGGAAGTGTCCTTCACATATGGAGCAGTGTATATTGGGGTGCTGATAAATAATGGTGTCCTGAGGATCTCATACTTCCCAAGTTTTCTTTCTTTCTCTTAATGCTAGGGAGAAAGGTCAGAGTGGCAGGAATCCCAAGTGTAGAACTTGGAGTCACAAAGTCTAGATTGAAACTGGCCTCAGGCAGCTATGGGACTCTGGGCAAGTCACTTGGATTCTGCCTCAGTTTCCTTGTCTGTCAGAGGGGGAGCATCTACTTCACAGAGCTCAAATGAGATAAGATCTATAAAGCCCTCTGCAGACTGTAAAACACAATATAAGTATTGGGTATTATCATGATTGATTCTTTATTTTTAATTCAAGCAAATGGCAGCCCATATTGCCACACTCATAAGAAACTAGGATGAATCTCCTGGAAACTAGGCAGTGTGATAAGCCTCTGAGAAACTTGACCTTAAATTCTCTTTTTAATGTGGTTCACATTGGAAACTATGTAGGTAAGATTCAATGGCACATATTCTTTGAGCGGATAATTCTATTTACTTGCGTAGAATTATGTGGAGACCATGTTGGGATGGCTAAGGACAACCCCAAAATAGTATAAATTCAAACTCCTGTTCTCTTTATGCAAGTATTCTATAGGTTTATGGAATCAAGAAAGAGGAAGCGTTTAATTCCATCACTGAGTTTTCTTTCTTCTCCCTTAGGTGCTGGACAGCCGACAACATTGTGACGTGGTTCTCACCACTATAAATCGCCTCCCACTGCTCCCCTTCGGAATGTCCTGGACAATCGCTTACAAATGTGCCCATATTTGTGGGGCTTCCTGGCACTCATTTAATTTTTAAAAAGCTAGACTAAGAGGCTGTGTCTGTTCCTTTATAGCGCAGTGTATGTTTGTATTTTCCTTTTGTTTTTATTTTTTTCTTTCTGCATTTGCACAGTATCTTTTGAGAGAATATTGAGTTGTTTTGATCCCAAGTCCTTCAGAAAGTTTTGTGGGATTGTTTTTGTTTTTTTGGTTGATATAATTTTTTTTTTTTTGGTATGGCAAGATATGTTGACAATTTAAAATGTGATATCCTCTTTGGGAAATAAGACAAAAAATGCAATGAAACCATTTGTTTTTAAATTTCTAGGAGCTAAACATTTTAAGTTTACACAACCGAACTATAGAAAGTGCAGGACAAGCCAACGTGAGATGAACACTCTGCTGAGGGAGCTTCTGATTAATACATTTCTGAACTAAAAAAAAATCACAGGAAGTGATTTTTCTGTTATTGAGCTATAACTTTTTTTTGTACAAAGATACTAGTTTGATAATACATACTGTAATTCTGAACCGTTTGTGTTCTGTACCTTTCCAGGGCAGGCCCATAAATTATTGCGCCATTAACATTCATGTATTTTCAAAGTTACGTCATTAATGTAGCTTCTTCTGTCAAATAAAAAGAACCCTTATAAAGCCTACAGGGCCTATATTCTGACTGAATGGAGGCATTTCCCAAGAGTATGAGAGAGATGAGATTATTTCAGTCAGTTTTTTTTTCAGTACTGTACTACCAGAATCCAAAAGAGAGAGAAAGAGGAAGTTGACTCTCTCCCAACAAGTGGGACATCAGTAGGAACAATGTTAACATGATGCCCTTGGCAAATATCCTTTACAACATTCCCAGGAGAAAGACCAGGAATTGTCCCATATAAGCCTAGGAGGGATGCTTCATATGTTTTGGGTACCTGGTACCCTGTGCCATATACGTGCAGAGATTAGCTTGAGAACCTCTGCTGTAGTTACTTAACGAGGATGTGATAACATGTGTGATTTCACTGACTGATGTGTGACCATTAAGATTCTCCAGTTCACTTTGTATTTGGATCCACTTTAATGGATATATATGCATGTTTCCCTTCATTCTCCTCTTCGTTGTCAAGACTCCCAGCTATCAATCATGGAGAACTTGAACCAGGAATTGATGTGCTGTTCCCTTAACTCCATGTGTCACATAATGAATTCCAGCTGGCTGAAGAAAGGAGAAAGTTGTTTAAAATCTTCATTTTAACTTTCCAGGGATTTTTTTTTTAATGTTATGGGTGGGAGGGCAGAGAAGAGCAGGTGGTGTTTAGGACACCTATTTATTCTGCCTTAAAACCATGTTAAACTAAGGAAGATTTGTTGCAAATGTAGAGGATGAACCCATCCGTGGTATGTCGCTGTATTAGTAAAGGGATATAACGTGGATGTTTATTAGCTAAGCAATAACTTTTCTATGTGTTATTTGATATAGTTAGTGACTATTTATTTACCTGTTATGCTAGATGGTCCTTTGCATGCCAGTTCTGTGCTTGTGCAGAATTTCTCCTTGGTCACTGATGGCGTTTTTATGATATTGTCATTCGAAAATGTTGGATTGAACCTTATACATCATTTCATTAAAATTGTGCCTTAGAAAATGCAAAGCTATTGCACATAGTCAGTGATGACTTATGGATACAGCGAATTCAAGAGGAACGGAGTTACTCCCGAGACCTTCAGTTCCTGAGACTTCTGGTAGCGGTTGCTGTTTTACAAAAATGAAAACAAAAAAATAGTTTTGGAAATGTACAGATATTCAGTCCGATATTTTGATTAATCATCTGCATGTTTTATTGTTAGATATTTTGATAATGTTGATGTTTACATTTTGCATGGTATTCACAGAGTACTCTCCCACGGTAATGCACAAAACATGCACAATTTCAACATTCATAACTGATTTTTATAGAACCCTTTTTACCTATGAAACTCCATCCGTTACATAAAGAATACATGAATATTGCACATTCTTTTCTGGTTCCCACAGCCTCATTTATACATTTTTTCTTAGTGAATCTCATCATACATATATTGAAACTAGAATCCAGTCAAGAAAAATACTCATTTTCCAACTGCAAGATGCGCATTTTTCATAATGAACTCTAGTCACCAGCACAGAATAATCTCCAGCATTCTAAATTCTAATTGCCAACTGTTCTATTTCTATTTGATTTCTTTTTCATTTGGACTCTATTACATGGCATTTTAGAAAGCCTGGGTTTTGTTTTCTCCAATTCAACAAAATAAGTAGGAAGATTTCTTGGTAAATAATCTCGGAGATCCCAGGGGGAGAACAATATAAACAATGCTTTACTACACTGGGTTGTAATATATATATAAGTGTGTTTAGTTGTAGAATGAAACAAGGAAAGAAAAGGAGAAAAGTAAGTGATTTATTATTCTTGAGGAAGGATGAGATCTGATTTTTTTTTTTTTAGATCCTCCAAAAGCTGTTCCCTTCTCATTGTCTGGAGAACACGGATAACTCCATTATAACTATGTATGTGTGTTTCTCTATCAAACTTTCATGTTTCCTCACTCTTTCTATGTAGTGTTATTAATGCAAAACATACTGTAGTTATCTATTTGAAGCATCAAAGTTAATGAAGTAAAAAAGATCTCCATCATATGCAAGACCAGCCAAGAGGGTAATTACTGTTCTAGGTTGGCTAATGTGCTATATCAGTCACACTAACCTTCATTTACAATATTTATTCTAAAATGCCTCTGAAGAGTAGCAAAAAGTTGTCTTAAATGCAACGGCTTTTATAGTAAATGTACATTTATAAATAAAATACTCAAATGAATTTTGGTGTTCTCTTGCTTTATGGGGTTGTGGTTAGTTTCTTCTGGAAAGGGAAGATTCATTTCTTACCTACCTCAGATCTCTTCCTACTCCATGCTTCTGTCACCTCCCCAAGTGATTTTTTTTTTTCTAAATTACAGAACTGACTACATTCTCACTGCATCCCCCAACTCAATAAATTCCAAGGACTTCATCTTATTTCCAAGATCAAATATAAAATCCTTTGTTTTAGCATATAAAGTTCTTTATAATTGGTCCAAATCACGTTCTCTTTTCTTCCACATTTTCTATAATCCAACTGTTGTTTGCCCATGGACTATGAATGAATTTAAGTGAGGGATATCTCTGCAAAGTCACCTGCCTCACTTTCCCCTCCTGAGAGAGTTCAAATGTTGACTAGTTTTGTAAAAGCCACAAGTTTGTTGATTCAAGATTTGCATAGCAGAAACAAATACAAAACATTTTCAGCTTTTCCCCTCATGGACACAATGGAGATATATAATTATTGTGTCATGTAACCAGCATCATCAGCAAATGTAAACTTGGCTATACCCAAATTTCCCAGTGGCCAGATATAGGTCAGGATGATGGCAATGACCCTGGATGCAGAGGGAGACTTAAGTTTCCCCCCCCCCATCTCAGTTTGACTAAGGCAATGACCAGAGAGGGAGGGAGAGAGAGACAGAGAGAGACAGAGGGAGGGAGGAAGGAAGGAAGGAAGGAAGAATCTTTTTTTACATACTCAAAAAAACATTGTATAGACCATATGACAAATCATATGTCCTTCCATACTAAGCTCTGTAGCTAATGATTTGTTTTTCAAGACCTGAAATGTGCCCAATTTAAATACATTAATCCATTGCCATTTTCTGCAATATTTGTCAGAAGAAAGCAACCAGACTGACGAAAAACTTCAAAATAATGTCATACAAAGCTAGATTGAGGGAATTGAGAATGGATAATGTAGAGGAGAGAATCTTGGGATTGGAAGGAAGAATACCTCAAGTATTAGGACTTTTGCATGAAAAATCCTGTTAAATTTATTTTACCTAGTCCCAGAAGGTGGAACTAGGAGCAAAAGATGGCAGTCAGAAGCTCAATCAGTCTATCTTCCTGATGATTAAAAGTGTTGTGCTTACCACATTGCCTTGGCACATAGGTACAAAATCAGTGTTTATAGATTTAGGGCTGCCAGTAAAGCAGAATGAGCTCCCTCACAACTTCAGAACCTTAGAAGTTGCCTCAGAGGCCACTTCTTCCACCTTGAACCTGAACAATCATCCATCCATCTTGACAACATCACTCAAAAGGGATGATCCAGTCTCGGTGGGAAGACCTTTCTCTTTAAGCAAAGCGTTCTCCCAAGATGCTAGAGGGCTGTGAGAGAAGACTTGATGAACTACTTTGTCAGAAATGTAGAAGAAAGGATTCCTGATCCGGTACAGGTTAGACCCAAAGAGCTCGAAGCTCACTTCTCATACTGACATCTCGGGATTCTGGGATTGATTTTCTTTGTGCTGCTTCCAGCTGCTACCCAATTATCTTCCTATTGTGAATCACTCTGGGAAACATATCAAGAACCAGCTGGGCAGACCATTTCCTTTTAGCAGGACATCAGGTTAAGGAAGGGAAAATCGACTTCAGGAATGACTAATTGTTTGATCATGATGGAGGGGGCTAGTCTTTGTAACATTTTGCTTGTTGGGTTTATACAGCAGGGAAATAATTTATTAAAGACCTGCTTGTGTACTCGTGAGCTTAAAATTGCCTGCTGGGGGCTTAAAATCTATATATCAAAAGGCCCAGAGACCTCTAAAATGCAGACATCAAATAGTCTTTTTTGTCAATCAAAGCATATTTTTTCTCACCAAAGGTCAAAGTTTATATAATTGGAATCTGGAAGACCTGAGTTCGAATCCAGCCTCATAACTGGGTGACCCTATTTACTTAGCCTCTCTGAGCACATCAATAAAATTTGAATAATAACACCTACTTCAGAGACTTTGTTTTTGCAAGGATCAAACAAGATAATGTATGTAAAGTGCTTTGCCAACCATAAAGGCTAAACAAAGAGCTAGAGAAAGGAAGGATATGCAATTACTTCAGTAATTCAAGGAGGGGTGATTTCATCTCCATGGATATTCCTTTAATTCTCATATACCACTTGTGTTTCTTACAATAAAGCTGGTCCAATCCTGTCATTTGGCAGATGAGGAAGAAGGTCACATAGAGGGAATAAAGCATGGATTCAAACCCACGTTCTCTGCCTGATGATCCAATGCCCTTTGAGGAAGAAAAAAGAAAAGTAGGGGGAAAGAGGAGAGGGAAAGGGAGGAAAGGGAAGGGAAAAGAAAAGGAAGGGGGGAAGAAAGAGGGAAAGGAAAGGAAGGGGGAAGAAAGAGAAATCCATGTTTTACCACCTATATATGACTTTGGGCAAATTATTTTAACTGTTCTTTATTTGTCAAATAACAGTAGTTCATCTGTCAAATAATCTGGTATTCTCTCCCTTCTCATCTCATCATCTCGTCTTCACCTCCTGGTTTCCCTGACTTCCTATGGATCCCGGATAAAATCCTACGTTCTACATGCAACATTTTCTCATCTCCCTTAACGCTAGGACCTTGTCTCTATTGAATAAAGCTTGTTGGTACATAGTTGTTTATCTGGTATCCTCTCCCCCTCCTTAGATTGTAAACTCCTTGAGGACAAGAACTGATTTTTTTTTTGTTTGTTGCCTTGGCACAGAGTAGGTGCTTTATGAATGCTAATTGATTGCTTAAAATCCATAGTTTTCTTCAAGGATGAGGTCAAGTGCTACCTTCTTCATGACCTGCTAGCTCCTAGTTCCTTCCCTCCAAAGCTAACTTTCTGTCTATATTTTATTTTTAAATTTTTTTCTTAATAATAGCTTTTTGTTTTAAAAATATATCCAAAGATACTTTTCAACATTCAGCCTTGCAAAATATTGTTTCAACATTCAAAACATTATGTTCCAATTTTTTCCCTCCTTTCTCCTCATTCCCTCCCCTAGACAGCAAGTAATCCAATGTATGTTAAAGATGTGCAATTCTTCTATACATATTTCCACAATTATCATGCTGCATAAGAAAAATCAGATCGAAAAGGAAAAAATGAGAAATACAAACACAAGCAAGCAAACAACAACAACAAAAAGGTGAAAAAACTGTGTTGTGATCCACCAGACTCCACAGTTCTCTCTCTGGATGTAGATGGCTCTCTCCCTCACAAGTCTATTGGAACTGGCCTCATTATTGAAAAGACATCAAATCAAATTTCCATCAGAATTGATCATCATATAATATATATCACATAATCTTACTGTTGCTGTGTACAATGATCCCCTGGTTCTGCTCATTTCCCTTAGCATCAGTTCATGTAAGTCTCTCCAGGCCTTTTTGAAATCATCCTGTGGGTCCTTTCATAGAACAATAATATTCCATAACATTCATTTACCACAATTTATTGTCATTGGTCAATTGATGGGCATTTGCTCAGTTTCCAGTGTCTCACCACTATAAAAAGGGCTGCCACAAACATTTTTGCACATGTGGGTCCCTCTCCCTTTTCTATGATCTCTTTGGAATGCAGGCCCAATAGAGACACTGCTAGGTCAAAAGGTATGCACAGTTTCACAGCCCTTTGGGTATAGTTCTAAATTGTTCTCCAGAATGGATGGATGTGTTCACAATTCCATCAACAATGCATCAGTGTCCCAGTTTTCCCACATCCCCTCCAATATTCATCATTTTCTTTTCCTGTCATCTTAGCCAATCTGAGAGGTGTGTAATGGTATTTGAAAGTTTTCATTTCTTATCATTTTTATTTCTCTTATCAATAGTGATTTAGAGCATTTTTATATGTTTATTTTATAAATTTCCTAAGTATTTAGGGTTTACCTGTAGGTATTCAGTAATTCAAGGAGGAGTGATTTCATCTCCATGGATGTTCTTTTAATACTCAAATACTAGCATTTCATACACTAACACTGGTCCAATTCTGTCATTTGGCAGATGAGAAAAAAGGTCACATATAAGGGGTAAAGCCATCCAGAATGGAAGCTCCTCAAAAGTCAGAGCACTGTTTCATTTCTGTTTTTGTTACCCCAGCACCTAGCACAATACTTGATATATTATAGGTGCTTACTAAAGGTTTATTGATTAGTGAAAACAACCCTATGAATTCTCTGGAGATTAATCCATTGTTTAAATGACTAGGTGACACAATAGACAGAATGCTGGGCTTGGAGTTCAAAATCTGGCCTCAGATACCTACTAGCTATGTGACTTTGGGCAAATCACCTAATCCTGTTTGCCTCAGTTTCCTCAGCTGAAGGAAATGGCAAACCACTTTAGTATCACTGTGGTCACAAAGAGTCTGACACAACTGAAAACAATTAACCAAGTAAATGGCTAAACAAGATTGTCTTGGACAAAGATTGGATAAAGATTCTAACTTGCTTTTAGATAATCAGTGTCTCTACTTTTCTTTCCTTAGAATATAAGCTCTTTGAGGACAGGGCCTGTTTCATTTTTTGCTTTTGTATCCTCAGTTTGCACTTTAAAAAAAATGCTTGTAAATGAATGAAGTAGGATCAAAAGATCATAAATTTAAATGGAGTCCAACTTCCACATTTTCAATATCATGAATAGGATAAAACATTTAATACAGTCTCTTTTCTAGCTATTTAATTGATCTTGAAGAGAGGGAAAGGAGGAAATCAACAAAGAGAAGACTAGCTAAATAAATCATTAATTACAATTCATTAGGGTTTCTTTTATTCTATCTTGAATAGCATTGATCTTCAACCTTAGTAGAAAGAAGCTTTCATGATTTTATGAGAACAAACGTAGGAAAAACTCACATTTTATATAATGTATATATATATATATATATATATATATATATATATATATATATATATATATTTTGCAATGAATAAAGTCCTTTTTTTTTTTTTTGCACTGCATGACTTATTCAGTATAAAGTTAAAATTCATAGCTGAAATGTGAATAACACAGGAGATGAGGCTTGTTAACTCATGCACTCTGTAATACCAGCCAGTGAGGTGGTTCCTGCGAAGCCTTTCCAGAAGCAACAAGGACCGTGATTATATCCCTAACTGCCTCTGCTGAGGAGGGGAAGGGAGGGTGAACGATGGACCTCCTATCCCCCAGAGAGCTATTTAACCACAGCTCTGCTCTACAATTCCATTAAAAGGAACCTAGGTGGCTAGGATGCCTTGGGATGCAGGGCTGTCTCAGTTCTGCTAGCTTGTGTTTATTCTTAATGTTGGCTATACGAAGTTTCTGCAGTTTTGCATTAGCACCATCCCTGTCTCTGAGTTTGGGTTTTCTCGGCTCAGTCATTTTCCCCTTCCTTTATTTTGTGTTTTAGGTAGATGTGGGAATAGTTCCCAGGCTCCCTTTTCTGTTCTTTTGACATCAGGAAAAAGTTTCACGTGCATTCTTAAGTCAACATAGTTACAGCCCCATAAAAGTTCTGGAAAGCTAGCTGCATTCATGGAAGGAGGGCCCCCTCCTGTTTATGAGGTTCCTACATAAATAATAAAGGCCAGATACTCCTCAGTTGAACAGAGTGATGGGAAAGAAATGTGGTCCAGGATGGTTTTGTTCAAGAATAATCACCTGGGAGTCAAGTCCAGCTCCATATTTTTCTACCACAAATAGCAATCAAAATAATGTCTCATGGGTCCTACTACCCCCTCCTAGCATCCTTCTTTAAATTTAAAAAACAATAATTTCTAAAGGCTTTAGGTATGGAATTATCCAACTGTCTTTGAAACCAGGGCTGGCTCATATGGACTTTTTTCTCTGTCCATGGTCTTACAGCAAGGACATATCCAAAGTGAGTCTTCCCTTCCTGACTCTAACGGTAAACTGAAGGGGCAATTAGTCAGACATGTGGCAAATGCCTTCTGTATTCCACCATCATGCTAGGTGTTGGGCACACAAAGACAAATATAAAACAATGATTACTCTCAGAGACTTTGCCTTTTATTGGGTTGGGATCAGATATGATGACCCAATTCTGAAATTCAGACTGTTTAAATGTCTTGAAAAGAAGCCCCCTGCGGTGACGTCCTTTTCTTGAAGATCTAAGATTGCTGTAGAAGGTACAAACTGAAACACCTTCAGAAGATATTCCCAGGGAACATCTCCCCGATGTTTGCTTCCCTGAACTATGGTCTCCTGGCCTGGGCTGGAAGCAAGCAGAAGGTGGTGGGGTGGCAGGGGGAAGAGGTAGGGACATTATATTCCTGAAATCCTTGGGCTCCCCTGTGAGGTGGTGGCTTAATTTTAAATTTTTTGTACAATTCTGTATTTAACAAAGAGCAAATAAAGTGAGCATTTACATATGCATAAAGATCAGAAAAAGTTTGCACATTAATCTATTCATCTCTATTATGAAAAGTTTTTTAAGTATAAAATAAACTCCTAATTGGGATTCTTTCTGGCATTCATTCCCTTCTCTTTTTATTTGGGGCTGAGAGGAGGATAAGTGAGAAAACCCAAACTCTCCTTTATACTTCTCCCCATTTCCACTATCAAAAACAAAAATCTTGAAGTAAATATATGTGGCCTAGCACAAGAAAACGTGAACTCCTCCACAGGGATTGCTGCCGATGGAAGCAGGGTCAGCGATCTGGAGAGAACCAGGGTCAGCGATCTGGAGAGAACCAGGACAAGGTGATTCACCCCACCTGGCACACCATCTGCAGGTACTCCCTCAAGGTGCCTTGCCCTGAGGAGTTTGGGGGAAGTCATAAGGTCCCCCATTTCCCTTCTACCAATCCCAGAGAAAAGCTTCCACTATACAACCTATACATTTAAGAAGAGGAAAAAAGTGGGGCTCCATCATTGTGTAAGTCACATATGAGTTAAAATTCCAGACACACACTGTTTATTTTCCAGAAATAAAGCCAATCTCCAGATTTCCTACTGTGATGTATGCTACAGTTGATGGGCTAAAGGAGGAGGAGACGAAAAGGTTAAAGGGATTGTTTCATTTTGGCAAATAGCCCTCAAAGGCTGTTGTTGTCATTTTTTAATGTCTACCTAGCTCCAAAGGCAATTTACCTCCAAAACCCTATTTCTCATGACTACAAGGGTTGCAACTGGAGTCATTGGCCACCAAGCTTAAAGACTGAAAGGCACTTCAGAAATCAAATTTCAGCCCAGGAGATTGGTTTTGAGAAACAAAGAGCAAGACAAAATTTCTCTGCTGGAGCATCTGTGTGTCAAAGTTTATCATCATTATATTATTGCAAGAAGGGAGAAAAAAAACAAATTAAGACAGTTAACAGCTGAAATCTTGGAATACAATTGTGTTTAATGCTGTAAATCTGGTTGCAGTCCCTGCAGGCTTACCTTTCCCACACGTTAAGCCTCGTCTGGGAGGGCAAGTATCACTGTTTATCATGGAATGCAACTGGGGTAAGTGGATTACTGTGCCCCCGGATGCCCTGCCCCATTGAAGAGTTCTGCCATTTCCATGAGTCACTGAGAGAAAGGGAGACATGGGATCCAAAGAGTTTGTGTATGAGACAGGACGTCCTTCCAAAGAGGAAGACCTTAAAATCTCCTCCCAAGTACCCAGCTGGAGCTGCCTCCCACCCCGACCCACCCGACACCATGCATTAAATTAATGGCAGTTTTAAGATTACACATGTTCTAGCTCTTAATATCAGGGGTCATTGTGACTCTCCCACTGGTTATTCTTTTAAATTGGCTTTTGGGAGGAAAGACCCATTAAGGTTTAGTGATGTTCCAAGAACTCTTCTTCCAGAAGAGGGAAAAAAACTGGCTCCTTTTTTTCTTGGCTAGTGACCCAAATTTTAATTGAATTTTGATGAGATGATGGATACTGTACCTTATTCCAAGTCTATATGCTAAATTAACAAGGCTGGCTGCTTATTGTCCTCCTCTGCAGCCACCCCAGAATGAGTTTCTGCTAATTCTCTTCCACAAGACATGAAGCAAGTGAGGTAAGTGTCTGAAATTCGTGCTGGATGCTTGGAAATCAGCATTGTTTTCCAGGCTGGGGCCAGCGCGTCCGAGAAGCATCTGGTCTCATAGAGAATCCTGTGCTGAATGATTTTCACTCAGCCTGGGAGGATACATTTCCATTCTCTGAAGGCATTCATTCAAGTTATTTTGAGCCTGCTAACCCTATTTTTAAAAGCATGTTTGTATTTGTCATTACAGGAAGGACACTTCTCCAATATCTGTAGTAGGTAGTTTATAATTATTTGCAATATGACCGTTATGAATGGAGCAAGAACAAGATGAATGATTTCAGCAAATCCTGAGGCATAGTTATTTTGTCCCACCTTCAGATGAGCAGAGTTTATTTATCGCATTCTAATGTGTGCAAGGTACTGTGCTAGGCAGTAGGGATACAAAAGAAGGAAGGAAGGAAGGAAGGAAGGAAGGAAGGAAGGAAGGAAGGAAGGAAGGAAGGAAGGAAGGAAGGAAGGAAGGAAGGAAGGAAGGAAGGAAGGAAGGAAGGAAGGAAGGAAGGAAGGAAGGAAGGAAGGAAGGAAGGAAGGAAGGAAGGAAGGAAGGAAGGAAGGAAGGGAGGGAGGGAGGGAGGGAGGGAGGAAGGGAGGAAGGAAGGGAGGGAGGAAGGGAGGAAGGGAGGGAGGAAGGGAGGGAGGAAGGGAGGAAGGAAGGAAGGAAGGAAGGAAGGAAGGAAGGAAGGAAGGAAGGGAGGGAGGAAGGGAAGGAGGAAGGAAGGGAGGGAGGGAGGGAGGGAGGGAGGAAGGAGGGAGGGAGGAAAGAAGGAAGTGAATTTCCCTACATTCTTGAAATCACAGATCTTGATTCCTGCCTTTAAAAAAGCACATATTTACTTTTCTATACATATTTCTACAATAATCATGCTGCACAAGAAAAATCAGATCAAAAAGGAAAAAAATGAAAAAGAAAACAAAAAGCAAGCAAACAATAAAAAAGTGAAAATACTATGCTGTGATCCACACCAGTTCCCATGGTCCTCTCTTTGGGTGCAGGTGGCTCTCTCATCACAAAGTCATTGGAACCGGTTTGAATCATCTCACTTGAGAAGATCCCAGTCCATTGGAATCGATCATTGTGTTATCTTGCTGTTGCTGTGTATAAGGATCTCCTGGTTCTACTCACTTTATTTAGCATCAGTTCCTGTAAGTCTCTCCAGGCTTTCCAAAATCATCCTTCAGATTATTTCTTACAGAACAATAATATTTCATAATATTCATATACCACAACTTATTCAGCCATTCTCCAATTGATGGGCATCCACTCAGTTTCCAGTTTCTAGCCACTACAAAGAAGCTGCCACATTTTTGCACACGTGGGTCCCTTTCCCTCCTTTAAAATCTCTTTTGAGATACAGACCAGTAGAGACAATGAAAAGATACTAGCAAATTTCCAAGGAATATATAACAAATCAGAAGGTAGGAAAATGATGTGCATTTCATCCTCCCTGGAACAGCCAGATATAGTGCTTGGTTCCAGCAAATCATATGCAGCCTTCATCCAATGTAATCCCACACTAGGTAGCAGGGGACAGATTGCTGGGCCTGCAGTTATAAAGACCTGAGTTCAAATTGGGTCTCAAGATACTTCCTAGCTCTATGACGCTGGACAAGTCACTTAATTCTGTTTGCCTCAGTTTTTTCAACTATCAAATGAGGATAAAAACAGAATCTCCCTTATGGAGTTATTGTAAATAAGTTATTAAATATTAAATAGATTATATTTGTAAGGCCATTAGCACAATTCCTTTATCTATTGCACCATGTAGCTGTCCCAGGAGACATCTTTTACAAAAATACTTACCTATTTGGATAGACACATCAATCAAATTCACTGAATGATGAATTACTTTTAAAAATTATTATTGACAAGCACATTCTATTACCCAAGGCATACACATAGAGGTTTTTTTTTTTTAATAAGAAGGCATTTTTGTCACACTGCTCTCAGGAGCAGAAAGGGTTTTTGTTTCTAATAAATGCAATTTAAGTTGTTTTAAATTTTGCTTATGTCATAATTATCTCATCCTTTAAAAATCATATAAAATAATTTTATTTTAAATTTGTTATTTAAAATATTTTGTATATTAATAATAAATAGAATATATTAATAGGAAAGTGATTCATATAATTATAAGTACATAAATATACATATATTGGGCACACATGATTTAAAATGAAAATATGAAATCAAAAAGGTTTGGAAACCATTTTTGTGAGGCATAAAGGTGCCAGGCAATTCATCTTTCTCAAGTGAAGGCTTCCAAACTTTAAAGGATAACACTGCCTCTAAGGGGAGCAATTTTCAAACCTTCTCAGGGCAAATAAAAGCCTTCTGTTGACTGGTCACTGTCTCGTGGAGGGGGGTTGGCTAAGTGGAACAGTGGGAAATGCTTTTTTCCATTCTGGGAAAGCTTCAGTGTGAAAATGCTGGGTTAAAACTGAATGATTTCTACTGTGTTTCTTCTGATCACTGAATGCCTAGGATTCCATACTAGGAAGCTCAACTCGATCTTTGTTCATCATTTATTCACAGAAAATCTTAGTTTTTCTTTGACAAATTGTAGGGGAAAATATGTTTTAGGGTTTTTCCCCCCATGGAAAAGGAAACAAGAAATGTAAAAACTGTGTATTCATTGAATTAAATACCTGCTGAGAAATGGTTATTTCCACTAATCAGAAAAGTTTATCATAGCTCATTTATATCCTAGATTTTATTTTAGTTCATTCTTCATCATTAGAATAGAATTTTCTAAGTGCACTTTTAGGAGATAAATTAAACTGTTCTCTTCTTATTTAGCCATTTAGCATCTTAGATTAGCAATAATACTTCGAGAAATAATTACATTTCTTTTTAAATCTTACAGTTCAGTTTTGTAGCCCCAAATAAAATCAATTTGTAGGCTAGGGGGTGCTTTCTCACACAATATATCTGAGCCTTACTTGAGATGCAAGGCCTTAGCCTCAAAAAAGAAAAGGGAGAAATTCTCAAAAGACAAGTTATCTTTCCCAGAACTGTAGTAGAAGATTACAAGCCGATAAACATAGGGAGAAGTGTGGGAAGGTGAGTAACAGAGATGCAGTAAAAGATGACATTCGTTTTTTAGCTTTTTATTTTCAAAAACTTATGGATAGACAATTTTTAAGATTCATTTTTGCAAAACCTTGTATTCCAAATTTTTTCTTCCTCCCTTCCCCCTCACCCCCAGATGGCAAGTAATCCAATATATGTTAAACATGTGCAATTCTTCTATATGTATATTTCCACAATTTTCATGTTACATAAGAAAAGTCAGATCAAAAAGGGAAAAAAATGAGAAAGAAGTGACTTGCACAGGGTCATACAAATAGTAAGCATCAAATGTCTGAGATAGAATTTGAACTCAGGAATGTTAAAAATCGGGTTTGCAGTGATTGGGGGGAAATAAAATATGTAAAACTTTTTAAAAAGATAAACCAGAAATAATTTGCTTTTTGCATAGTGTTCTATACACTGCACCACCTAGTTGTTCCCTGATAATTCTAAATGGAAAAAAAAATCTCAATTTTGATTTCATATCTCAATTTCTTTGGGAGAACTTCTTCCAGAGCCCAGAGACAGCAGGAGTGGGAAGGAGGAGCTAGAATTTGAGAGAGATGAATAAAACACCTATTTTATATATCTAAGAAAGAGGAAGCAGGCCACTGAAATTTAAAAAACACAAAGATTAGTTGTACAAATTTAAAATGTAGTCCCTTTATATTTTCATAGCTCTTCAAAGACACAAACTAATTAGTGGAAGTTTTTTGTTGTTATTAACTCATTTCAGTCCTGTCTGATTCTTTGTGACCCCATTAAGGGTGGTTTGCCATTTCTAACTCATTTTATAAATGAGGAAACTAAGGCAAACAGGATTAAGTGACTTGCCCAAAGTCACATAGCTAGGAATGCCTAAGGCTAAATTTGAATTCAGTTCTCCCTGACTCCAAGCCCACTGAACCACCCAGCTGCCCCAAGGAATTAGCTTCCTGGTTAAATTAGGCATTTAGTAGATGGTATACTCTCTTCCCTTCCTCCTCCTCCCACTAACTCTACCCTTAAAACCAGGGGAGCTCCTCCTTGATTGCTGGGTCCTAGCAGGGGTCTTGCAAGGTCGCAAGGTTTCAATCTTCCTATCACACAATCACCATCGGTGTCTCCCCTTTTTAAATTCCCAACTGATAAAGGCAAAGGCTGGGACTATTTACCTTAAGTGCTGTTTTGCACTGATTGCCCTGGGTACCATTTCCTTCATTTTGCAAGTGCTGTTGGCTATAGCCCCTGGGATGCTGCAGACATATATCTAATATGATGAGGGATCTGGGCTCCTCCTCTGCTGTTTTCCCCCAAAGCCCAGTCCTGCACCATTGGAATTAGAGTATTCCAAAAGGAAAAAAAAAAAAAAAATTACTTAAACTCTACACAGCTGGGATCAATGGATGGGAAAGGCTCAAAGATGGCTTGTGCTGTTGGAGTAAGATTTCTACAGCCTCCTCTTCCTTCTCTCCAATCCCCAGAGAATAGCAACTCTTTCCAGATCTAGGAGAATTATTCACATGAGCTGAGAATTGCACTTCAACATAAATATCTTGAAGGTGAGAATGTCTATGGCAGCTCCCAGAGTCAATGCAAATATAAGCACCGAGCTTATAGTCCAGAGTCAAGGAGCTCTTGGAGTACTTTGAAATTCAATTGAAGTGACAAAATAGATTTTTGGACTTGAACCAGTAGGGATTTGTTTTGCTTGACTATGGATATTTTAACAAGAGTTTTTGTTGTTGTTGTTTTCTGTTAAATCAGTGGGAAAGAGAGGGGGGAAAATAGGTCTTTATTCCTTGAAGAAAAAAAAAAAAAGAGGAGGAGCAAATTAAAAAGAGCTGACATTTTAGGATTTAAAAAAAAAACAAAAAAAACAGAAGATTTCAAAGACCAGCTCTATCTACTTGATACATTACTCCAGTGGACTGGGACCAAAAAATACATGGATGGCTCTGGAAAAGTGACAGGTTGAGAGTGGTTTCCCAGCTCTAGTAAAATCATCCAATGTCAAAAAACCAATACGAACTTCATCCCAGCAGTCTCGGTAACTGTCAGGGAATGTCAGATCTTCAAATCCGAGCTCTTTAAAGGGATCATAAGATCAAGGCCCTAGAACTAGACTGGATTATGGAAACTATCGAGTCAATACAGAAAGTGAGACCAGGAGCTCTGCCTGGGCTGGCACCTCTTATAAATGTTTCAGGTAAGGTTTTTTTTAATGATATTTGTTTCATTTCAAACTTAAGTACAAAATGAGAAAAGTGGGAGAAAATGCCAGGCATGCAACAGATTATAAGGGAGGATTTAATATAAAACAATAAATTTCCATTTCAAGAAAACCTATATAATAAATACTGCATATTTTTTTTCAAAGCTACCCAGCTTTTTTTTTTTTTACTTCCTTGTTGATTTTCTTTTGTTCTCTGTTGGGCAATTTTCACTTTATTCTATTTTGCTCCTCTCTCCCACCACTTCAAAGAAGGCGCCAATTAAATGTGTATATCTAGATAGCTAGTTAAATATCATCTGTCTATCTATATCTATCATCTATCTATACCTTTACATAAATATACACACATATATACATAAATATCTATAAACATACACATATAGACTCATACACTATGCTTATTTCCACCCTCATCTATTTCTCTGAAGGTGGATAGCATCTTCTTTCATGTCTTTTCCATATTTTCCTAAGTATACCAGCTCATCATTTTCTATACCACAGTAATATTCCAACCCAACTGACATCCCATCTTAGAGAATGTCCATGTAAGTTTCTCCCCAGCTTTCTGCATTTCTTCTATTTTTGGGTACATAGGTTTCATTTACTGAAGACAATTTTAATTTAAAGTCATTGGAATTATCCTTTTTTTATACTTCAATAATGCTCTCTCTTTATAATATAGCTTACAGTTTGGTGCTACTAAATCTGCTTCCTTTACATCTTTTTTTCCTAGTTTCAGGTAGGATTTGAATCTAGGTTTTCCTATATTAAAGCTTTCTCTCTCTTGTCCTATGACCCCTGGAAGGGGGAATGGAGAGAGGGATTTTGGAGGACACTGCCAGAACATACCCTTTTCAGAAAGTCCCTTTTACTGACTAAAGACTTACTGCTTACAATCAACTCTCATTTCCTTGATCTCTCATCTCATTAACCTTGATGAACAAATAAATTATTTTTTTAGAGGCAATCAGGGTTAAGTGCCTTTGCCCAGGATCACACAACTAGTAAGTGGGTAAGGTCACATTTGAACTCAAGGCCTGATTCTAGAGCCAGTGTTCTATTCACTGTGCTAACTAACAAATAAAATTCTTTTGATTCATGCTAGAAAAAGCAATTTATGGGGTTGAACTACTCCTTCAACCTGAGAAGAAATTTTCATTTTTCAGTCATCAAAAAAGAGGAAAGTCTGTAAAGAAATGCTTCAGAGGATGAATAAAAATCATTTGTGTCATATCAGATAATGTCATTTCCTTAGCAATGGAAAATAGTCAATTTTTTGAGGAAGTTAAGTGAGGAGAATAAAAATACATTTAAATGACATGCTTGCTTTGCTTCTGACAAAAATAAATCTATGCTCAAAAAGTTGAATATTGTAACTTGATATGGGTTCCAGGGCTCCCACTATGCATGTGAACCTCCTCCTTTTCTAATCTAATATCTCACAGATTATTTCTTTGACATCATCCCCTAGATTTCTTGATATTACATGGCTTCCCAAGCCATGTATGGGAATACATGTGGAATATATAGCTCTTCTATATTGTCTTTACTTCAAGGCCAACCCTTTCTGATCATATGTTTCTTTGAGACTCTATTGCATACTTTATTTTACTTCACTGTGATTAATATGCTATAGTTTATGTTCAACATCCATTTCTCCATTCACCTTTGAGTGATCCTCAATCTTCATTTCTTGAAGACTGGTATTCCATGGTTCCCCTGAGCACACCGGGTAAAAGCTTTGATTAGGCTTTATGGACAACAGAGAAAAAAGCTACACAGAATGAAAAGTGAAGCAATCTACACTTAGTAGGAATCAGATCCATTTTTGTAGTGAAATGTTTCATATTACTTTTTATACACCAATAGCCATTGTTAATGCACTTCAGCCATCCTACTACTGTCATGAACCATTGTCCCTTGGTCATCTATAGTTTTGACTCCTCAGAGATTATGATATTCCATGATCTATAGACATATGGCATCAAAAGTATGGGTTGTGATGTGTGACCCTGGGCAAGTCACTTAACCCCAGTTGACTCAGGAAAAAAAAAAAAAAAAAAAAAGAGTTGAGAAATGTTGGGGATGTTGTTTTGGGGAGTAAGATGGAATTTATAAAAAGCACCATAAAATTGTCCTCACACACATCCTGCTGTCTTCCTCTTATTCAAGCCCTAGCCCATTACACTGTCAGATTGGAGTGCCATTGCACTAGAGGTAGATGTCCTGTTGAATTAATTCCAATAATGGGTCCCCTAGTCCTGTGCTATTCTACAGGTATTCTCCACTCATTGGGTTTTTTCCTAACAAGTATTTTTAGGCTAATATCTTTTGAATTGTCATGAATGCCATCTAAATAGCCTATAATATCTTGGGTCTTTGTGCATTCAGCAAAATATCAAAGAACTGGAATCATGGTTCCTTTTTGTGGTTAATCATCTTGTTCCTAATGTTTTGGGGTGAGAATTTCCCAAAAACGTACCCAAAATCCTCTTTTCTTCCTTCTCTACCATGTCTTTGTTGGCAATCTGATTCATTCCCATGGCTTTGAATATTCTGTCTATGGGGATAATCCCAAGTCCCTATCTTCATGTATGGCATCTCTGGCTTTGTGTGGTAGACATAATTAGCTCTGACAATTAAAAGATTATTAGTGATTCTGAAGAAGGCAATTTCAGTTGAATGATGATATTGGAAGCCAGATCAAAGGTTTATAAGAAAGTGAGAAAGGCAGCTACGATAAAGTCAAGAACTTTAACAAAGAAAAAAAGGAAAGATTTGAATGATAGTGTGCAGTGACGGGAAGTTTATGTGAGGATTTTTAAGGGTGGTGGAAAAATGAGAATGTAGGAGTTAAGGAAAGAGCCAGGAGATAAGGAGAGATTGAGGATTAAAGAGAGAATGGAGATGATAATCTTTTCTGCTTAAAAAATAAAAATAAAAAAAAACCCATGAGGGGATGGGATGAAGGATACAGATAAATTTCTGAGCATATCTGAGGAATACGAGAAGAGAAGTATGGAGAGAGAAGTCAAAATTCAACCCAAGTCCAGAGTTCTATCCACTACACCATGTTGTCTCTGAAGATAAATGAGAAAATAGTTAAAGAACACAGTTGTTCTTCAGGATATTAGCAATTCCCATTTGTAGCTCTCTTTGAAGTATATAAAGCACTCACTGTCCTGTGAGGCAATGGAGAGATTATATGGCATCATTTATGTAGAAGAATTATAAAGTATAAATATAAATGGTATGTATATCAAATTTGAGGATGACATGAACCTAATCCCTATAAAACAAAATTATGGCCCAAAATATATCAGTAGATTAGAAACTTTTAAGTCAGACTAATAAAAGAAATGTAAGATCCTAAAATTGGGTTCAAAATGGTCAATTATAAACATACTAGATAGGAGAAAACAATTCATGGGGGAAAAATTGAGTTTTTCTACAGATTACAACTCAGTTGGAATCAACATGTGAGATAATACGAATAGGTATCATTTATATAATGTTTTGAGATTGGCAAAGTGCTTTACATATGTTAACTTATTTGCATTAGTATGGGAATTTTAAAAAATTAAATTCTATCTGTGTCATTACTAATAGAAGTATGATACACATAACAAGGGAAATACATTCTATACTGAAAGTATCGTATTCTGCTTTAGGTTATTATATCATATTATGTTTGGCTTGGGGTGCCATGTTTTAGGAGAAGCACTGACAAATTGGAGGGTGTTTAGAAGAGAGTGATCAGCCTGAAAAGAGACCTAGAAAGTATGCCATAGAAGAATCAGTTTAAGAAACTATAGAGAAAAGAAAACTTAGAGAGGATGGAATAGCCATCTTCCAGCATTTTAAGGGCATTCATAAGGAATAAGGAATTTGATTTGTTTTTTGAACTCTAGAAGAAAAAATTATGAGCAAAGAACAGAAAATTCAGAGGGATAGATTTTGACCATATAAATTTCCTAATAATTAGAACTTTGCAAATGTAGAATGAGCTGCCTCTGGACAAAATGAATCACATCACTGGAGGTTTTCAAGCGAAGGTTCACTAAACCCTTGTAGGAAATTGGGTAGATAGATTCAGTCCAGAGATTGAACTTGATAAACTCTGATGATTACAATTCTGAAATTGTTATTCTATTAAAATTATGGGGTTGGGGTTCTGGAAGCCAGTTTAGAATTATGCAAAAAGAACAACAAAATTGTACATAACTTTTGACCCAGGAATTCCACTACTGGGCATATATCCCAATAAGGTCAAAGACAACAAAGGTTCAATATGGATTAAATAAGTTATGGCAGAATTTATTGCATTAGCAAAGAACTGGAAACAAAGAGAGTGTCTATTAATTGAAGAATAGCGGAAATAGTATGTGAATATAATAAAATATTAGTGTTTAGTAAGAAATTAATGTTATATATGTTAAATCCAATATGTGTAAATATATTTATACAATTCTGTGAGAAATTTATATGGAAATACAGTTTCTTCTCATCTTGTTAACTGAAAAAAGAAAAAAAGGTGGGTCAACAAGCACTTATGTTCTCGGAAAATAGGACAAGCTGCTTAAAATGATGGAGAGTACCTGGCAACTCTCACAACATTAGTAGAACCATAGAATGGGAAAAAATTACTTCTTCAAGTTTTGTAGGAGACTGGATTTCAAATATTTTTGAAAATGTAGAATTCAAAGCAGTTTATCAAACATTTAAGTCCCTCCTGTGTTTACAGTAGATAAATTGTCGTTCATCCTTCATTCTCCGAGAGGACCAATGACATCAGTAAAGTAAGTTAATTGGATTAAGTTAATTGGATCTGTAAATTAAGTAAGTTAGGGAGGGCGGTGCTTAGTCATGTCCCATCCTCTCCTCCAGATAAATAGCTTGGGGCTTGGTGGATGGACAGCTGAATTTGGCACAGAAAGATCTGAGTTCAAACTTGCAGACTCTGACCTTGAGCAAGACATTTAACCTCTCAGAGTCTGAAGCAGTTATTAATTAAGGGCGTATTAATATGTCAAAGATGGGCTGGGATCAGCCTTGCCAGATGGAAGTCCTACTAGGAGTCCTTTATATTTGAAGCCCCAGATTATGGACAAGATGATCTCATACAATGTAAAAGTTCAGATAACCCTCTCCTCTGTCCTCCCTCATGTAGCTCAAAATCTAGTGCTTTATGGAGTGGTTATAGACTCTAACAAGACTAAAAGAACTTACAGTATAGTCTATAAATCTAGTACATATTGATTGATACTTAACAATATTGATTCCATTGTATTAGATTGAGTGGTTTATTTTAAACTTATTTCAATGCAGTGAGTACCACTTTGCTTGAAAGTAATAAAACAATAATGATGGTAATTTTGCTTCCACCCTCCCCAACTCCCACCCCCACTCCCAACTCAGCTTTGGCCAAGGGAGGATAAATAAAGGAAACTACTAATTTACAAAATGTGCAGATGACCTAGTTTATTCATAACCATAGGAGTTTTAATTTATTAAGCAACAATTTAATATAAGCAGTGCCTAGTAATTCCAGCTCACTGTTTGTTTTGGAGAAGAATAATGGGTTGCTTAATGGGGAAGATATATTTATTATTGGAAAATTTTAATAATAAACAAAATTACGTTTGGGGGGTTTCAAGGGAAGTAATTGGTTGGAAAGTCAGCCTTCCCTGAAGTGGGCTGCATGTGTGGCAGGCGTGATTTAGTGTTGAACTAACTCCCTCTTGGAGAGGAGAGGGGTCTGTGGAAGGCAAGCCTTCGCCAGGGCTGACCCTTGTGTTTGCACAGTGTAGGTGGCCCCAGAGTGGGGGCACACCACTCTAGGGACCTGGGGAAAGCTCATTAAGGATCCATGCATCCCAGCACGGATCCAAGTTCCTGCTTGCCTCAATGGGGATCTTAGAAAGGGAGCATTCTCTCCTGCAAAGCCTGCCAAGGGTGGGGGAGGGAGGGAACAGAGAACTTTTCAGCCTCCTAAAGCCAAGAGAAGGCCCTGGGTAGGGAGCCAGAGGCAACTGGGAGATGAAGAAAGACTTGGGGAATGGGGTAGGCAGCCAAAGGCAAAGAAGCAACGGATTCTCCTTCCTCTCCCTCCCGACCCGCAAGGTCCAGTAAATCCTCAAGTCTTTGGAGGATGATGCTTTCCAAACTTCCCTGCCACAATGTCTCCCACAAGCATTCATTTCTATCTTCCTTCCCTCCATACCTCTCACTTCAACTTGTAATCGCTTCCCTGCTTCTAGTTGCCAGAATGATCATCCTATGGCACAGGGATAACCATGTTACTTTTTTGCTCAAAAACATTCAATGGCTCCCCATTATCCATTTGACTGGGCTTCTTAAACTTCATACACTCACAACCCCTTTTCACCCTAGATTTTTCCTCAACCCCTGGCATGTAGGTATAGAAAATAGATATACCCATCAAACTTTCACTATATTTGAATGTGAAAGTCATGAAATACTCCATATACAGTACAGTTTTAAAAGCTGGGATCTATTAGACAAAATATGAATTCAATAAACCTGATAACTTAAGGCACTAGACAATCTGGCTCTTCCCTTTTTTATTGCTCCTTTTAGCTAATTCCAGGCAGACTAGACTTCTACTACTGCTAGACACTCTCCAAATTCAAATGGTCCACCTTCCACATTTGCCTAGAACCCCATGCTAGATGTACTTCTTTTCACCTTGTTTTCCTTCAAGACTCAACTCCAGTGCTATCTCCTCCCAGAAATAATTCCTAATTCCCCTAATTATTAGTTAATTCACATTTCTCAATTTTCCTTGTATTAGATTTATGTGGGTACACAAGAACTAATAGAATATCAACTCCTTGAGGGCAAGGACTTTTTGCATCTCACATAGCCTAATACATAGTATATAGTACAGGCTTAATGCTGTTTTGTTTTTATTCAATCATTTCATTCATGTCTAATCCTTCAGGACCCATTTGGGGTTTTGTTGGTAAGGATATATTGGAGGGTTTGCCATTCCTTTCTCTAACTCATTTTACAGATGAGGAAACTGAGACAAACAGGATTAAGTGACTTCCCCAGGCTCTCACAGCTAGTAAGAGTCTGAAGCCACTTGGATCTTTCTGACTCCAGGCTCCTGCACCCATCTGCCTCAGGGGCTCAATTGTGAAATTGAACTGAATTTCATTGAACTGAAATTGAAATTTAGAATTAGAATTAGAAATTACTACCTAAATTATCCTAAAACCAGTACTGTCTAAATGACTCAAAATTCTCCGGAGGATCCTGATACAGAACACTTTGTAGGAATGCTGTCTATCCCTTCTCCCTTGTTTGAGGGAACTGTAGCCCAAAAGCAAGAAAGTGCCTCCTCAAGATCACACAGGAAGTTTTAGCAAGTCCAGGATTCACACCTCCCAATCAAGTGTTCTTTCCACTAAACCACACTGAGGCAGGATCAAATATTTTATGAATCTTTATGTCCTATTTCTTCAGTCACTCAGCAGATCCCTGCAAGCAATGGAGATTGTGAGGGAAGGAAAATCAGGAAGAAAGAGAGGGTGTTCAAATATTCTTCTCTACACTGCTTTATTCCCCATCCCAATGGCTCACATTTATATTAATGCTTTAAGATCCCAAGATGCTTTCCTTACAGCAGTCACAGAGTAAGTTGTGGCTGGAATCATAAAACACTAAGCAGAGTAGTTAGAATGACTCCAAGTCAGCAGACAGCCTCTCCTAGCTAAGCTTTAGTTTATTTCTCTCTAGAGTCCTTCTTTATTCAACATTTGCACATTCAACGGGAGAAATGCAGAGTTCCATGTACCTGGGACATGAACTATAGAAATCCAACTTTTTTTTTTTCTTTTTTTTTTGGTAGAAGCTATAATCTGGACCTAGAGACTGTGCCTTTTGATTGTGGAAGAGCTAATGTATATATGAATGCAAAGGAATATTTTTGCCTGGCAAATCTAAGAAACTTAGAGAAGTGTGGGAAGATGTGTAAGAAGAAAGGCATAACAAGAAAGTAGAAGCAAAAAAATATAAATGACTTCAATAATTAAGCAATGACAATTCTAAAAGATAAGAGAATTCGGATCCAATGAAATCTTGGTTCCAAATTACTGCTATTGAAATCCACTTCCTTTTTTGCAGAGAGGTAGTAGACTATGGTCTATATGTTTTATATATTCTATCAGTCATGGTCTATGTATTAGTAAGTTTTGCTTTAAATGGTTGTTTGCAAAATTTAGTTTGGGTTTTATTTATTTTTTAATTGTAAGGGAGACTATTATGAGGAACAGACTTACAATATTGGGAAATTCCTCCAGTATAAAAATAAAATACATTAATAAAATATTTTTTTATAAAAAATAAAGAAAAAAATCTTTGGGTATTGTTTCCCAGGGCATAAATACAATCTAAGAAGAAAGGAATCAGGAGATGCTTCAGGTTATAACTTCCATTCTTAGAACATTATCCTTCAATCCTGCAGGAGCTCCTATGGAGTTTAGTGGATATTCTCAGTAAGATAGATAGAAGTAGAGAGACAGGAAGAGACTGAGAGAAACTGAGACAGAGAGATTGACACAGACAGAGAGAAAGAGATAGATAGATAAAAGTAGTAGAAAAGAGTGAGAGGAGAGCTTGAGACAGAGAGCTCAAATGTGCAGTGATGGTCTAGTCTATGGCTTTAAGGCAAGAACATTCTTCCCACTTAATTTTTTTCCTGCTAAATTGAATTTGAAATAGAATGTGTGTTGGTCAGTCTTTGTGATCTCACCAAGCATTGTGTGCCCCTTGTTTTCTCAATAATGAATCAACAAAGCCTTTCATACTTTCAAAGTAGGGCAAACCTGTGGTTTCCTTAGGGAGTCCCATCAGCACTGGTACCTTTGGGTCTGACCCTTTCAGGATGTGGTGAGCTATTTATTCTGGACAATAACTCTACATCTAAATGATTTATGTTCAGTTCCAAATTTGGATGGACATTTTAAAAAATTAAGTTATGAAAAACTCTGAACATCATTTAGAATACAAGACTCCCAAGAAATGCACTTGTTTAAGCTGCTGACGTTCTGTGCTATCTTTCACTTGAGCTTCTGTTACAAGGATTGATCAAGCATCCATAAAGAACTAAAAAATGCGGAGCAGCTAGGTGGCACACTGGACAGAGCACCAGTCCTAAAACCAGGAGAACCTGAGTTCAAATCTGGTCTCAAATACTTAACACTTCCTTGCTGTGTGACCCTGGGCAAGTCACTTAACCCTAATTGTCTCAGAAAAAAAAAATAATAATAAAAGAACTGAAAAATGATCCAGGTATATTATTCAGTCTTCTGCAAAACTTCTACAAAGCACTTTTTTTCTGCTGTCTTCCTCAGTTTCCTCAACTGTAAAGTAGAGATTATAATAGCAAGTATTTCATAGGATGGTTGTAAGAATCAAATAAGATATATAACCTGTATTTAATTGCCTGTATTCTCAACAGATTTGGTGGAGTGAGGTGGGGTAGAGAGGGAGGAAGACAAATAATCTAAAACTCAAAGTTTTAAAAATTAATATTAAAATTATTTTTCATATAACTGGAGAAAAATAAAATACTAAATATAAAAATATGCAAAGAATAATTGTCAATAACTTTTTTTTTTTAATCAAATGAGATATTTGTAAAGTGCTTAGTACAATGCTAGAGACAGAGAAGGCATTGGTGAGTAGAATATTGGTCTTGGACTAAGACTGGAATTCAAACACAGCAGGAAGCTTACTAGCTGTATGACATAGGGCTAGTCACATAATCTCTGTCTCATTTTGTATCTATAAAAATGGCGATAATAATAACCTCTATTTCACAGAGATATTATGAGATCAAATGAGGTAACATATGTAAAACTCTCCAAAGACCTTAAAATGCTATATAAATCTTACATTTTATTATTACCATAATTTGATCCTTTATTCAGAGAAGGCAAAGTAACACATCAATTATTCTAAGGATATTTGTTTTGCCAAAGCAAATTCGGTCCAGGGCCAGAACCAAAAAGAAAAAAATGAACAAATCCATGAGCTTTGCTTTAGTTCATACTTTTCTTTCCAACTTATGAGTGTAAGAAGAGATTTGTGGTTGCAATCACGGCCATTTAGTAAATTAAAATGTGTTTATGTGTTTAAACAAATGAATCTCTAGTGAGCAGTTGATATAATTTCTGGAAGGCTGGTCTTCCTGACTTGAATTCAAATTCTGTTTCTGGAACACATAGGGGCAAGTCACAGTTCTACAGAAGAAATTCAAAGCTTGAGAAAGTCCACAAAGAGGGTCAATTCTTCTTTTGAATTTACTTTTGTCATAGTTTCTTGTGGAGATGGACTGGGAATGGAGATAGGGAATAGGAATGAGAATACTAATTATAATATCCCTTTTTCTTAGTTCTCCATGACTGAAGAAGGCAGTTCACTAGACCCTGGTGTGACCAAGTCATCAATATTCACCTAGAAGCCATAACTATGGAACTAAAATTGTGAGTTTCTTTGGGCACAAAGACCAAAAATTTTTTGACACTGAAGATAATTAGAAAAATGTAAGGCATCTTTTTTTTAAGTAGGTAGGGGGAAACAAATAGGCATTTATTAATCACCTACTGTTTGCCAAGCACTGTGCTAAGCACTTTGCAAATATTAAATATTATCTCAATTGATCTTTTTTTAGTAATTAATAGAGAATAAGCCTTTTTTCTGCTTAATGAGCCATACCATTACAGATTTGAAGACTCAGAGGGAAAATAACTTGTTGGAAGTCACATAGGTTGTAAATAGTGGAACTCAGATTGAAACCAGATTCTCTGACTCCAAATGGAATGTCTTTCCAGAATGTCACACTGCCCCTCTCACATCAACTCAACAATTATTTCTTTAAGTACCTACTTCTTAATTACTTATTTTGTAAGTACTTATTTTTGTTCTTAAATACTAACTTTGTGCTGGGTAGTTGGGACTGAAAGAGAAAAAAATATGAACATTTGCCCTCAAGGAGCTTTTGCACTGAGGATATATAAATTAATTTTTTAAATGTGAAAAATAATGGGGGGATGAACTTAGACACCCTTCAAAATCTGAGGGCTTGGCACTCAGTCCCCCTCGTATACGTTTTCCCACAGGCATTTCTAATTGCAGTGTGGCCATTTGCTCTCTCTGATGGGATACTCTATCTGAAAAACTCATCTGTTGCCTTCTGATGCTACAATCTTTTGGAAAGGTCACATGTTGATTTGTTTCCTTTGAAAGTGCTTCTGTGAATTGATCGGAACATTTAGAAGGTCTGGGCTGCCTAATGCTGCTGCTGTCCCCACTCAGGGCTGGAAATGATCGGCTTGCCAGATAACTTAATGCTAATATTTCTTTGACAACCACCAGCCCAGGCCTGGCTCCTCCGGGTCTGATTTACCAAATCTTCCGTTTCTAAGTGTTACTTGGGCAAATCAATATTTCCAGAATGCCGTTCTGCAGAGAGGAAGTAGGAAGGGGAGGAGGAGGGAAGGGATACTTTTATTGTATTAGTTTCCCATGTTAAGTTTATTTACATGCAGTATAATCTTAGAAAATGGCCACAGTTGTGTACTGTCTCCTACTTACTTGTCTGGTCCCCATTCCAGATGATTGGCTCTTTGGTCATTCGGACCCAGTGTGCCTCTGAAGGACAGGGAGTAGTGTTTGGAGACCATGCTGCCCCCAAATTAGATATAACCCACGAGGGGAAGGCAGTGTTGCTTAATGGACACACCTTATTTGGCATCAGAAGTTATAGGTTAAATTCCCAAGTCTAAAACATTGCATTTATGGCTTGGAAAAGTGATGTTTGTATCACATGTTTGATTTGGAGTCAAGAAAACTTGGGCTTAATTCATGTCCCTGATACTTCTTTATCAGTATGAACTTGGGAGAAATCATTTCCTCTCCCTATCAAATGAGGGAGTTGTATTTGGGGACTCCTAAGTTCCCTTTCTCTGATTCTATGATTTGAACAGAAGCTAAAGTCATACTCAATCCCAGGAGGCTGAATTTCCAAAACTAGCCTGAGTTTCAGGATGGGTGCTTCCGTCCCAGTTGCCTATTGTAGCATTGATTCAAATAATTTATATGAGATGGAAGGAAACATACCCACTAGGGACTGATGAGTTGTTCCTCTCCCAGGAGAGCATCCAAGCATGGAGAGAAAGTAGCTAACTGGACAAAGCATGGGTTTGTAGTGACAACTAGTCCAAAGAACCACTGGATTTGGAGTGAGAAAACCTGAATTCAAATCCTCCCTCAGACACTGACTAGCTGTGTGACTCTGGGCAAATCACATCTTCCCTAAGTCTTAATTTCTTCATCTGTTAAGTACCCATGATAATTAATAACTACTTCAAAGAATTATTGTAAGGATCAAACAAAATAATATATGCAAAGTACTTTACAAAGCTTCTATTATTAGCTTTTCTCAAATGAAACTCAATCCTCATCCTTCCTTTGGCTTGTGCTGAGTGCTGAGTCCTGGCTGAGGGTATCTCTGTCATTCAGTCATGCTGGCTTAAATAGAATCAGTCAGGAGGGAGCCTGCTGAAGCTCTACCGTGAGCAGCACAAGGTGCTCTTTCTCCCCGCTCTTCAATCCCACCAGTGGGGGCTCAAAATATTCATGCAATCTGTGTTTTCCCAAAAACACTGTCCTTGGTCAGGAGTCATTGGTTCATGTCTACTGCGGGCATAGATATATAGAATATCTCTCTTTTAAACAGATAGATAAAATATATTGATTTAAATTGTATATGAATTATAAATATATGGATTTAATATTCATAATAATTTTAAAAATTCTCTAAATATATGAATTTTAAAACCTGTATGTATAAATTACTGGTATTCTATATCATTCATTTTTAATGCTAACCTGTGCTTTCTTCAATGTAGGAAGCTCCTCAGAGAAAAAATAATCAAGAAATATCTGTCTCTTAAAAATTCTGAATATAAATGCTATAAAATTACTCCGCTCATCCCTTCCTTTGTTCTATACGGAGAACTATTGCAGAACATTGGCTTATCTCCATTCTTTTTTTTTTTTTTCTGAGACAATTGGGGTCAAATGACTTGTCCAGGGTCACTCAGCTAAGAAGTGTTAAGTGTCTCAGACCAGATTTGAACTCAGGTCCTCCTGAATTCAGGGGCTGCGCCACCTAGTTGCCCCCTTATCTCCCTTCTTAAGAAAAGTGGCATCTCTGGGAAACTCCCTACACTGAAGAATGAATAGGAATGCCAAAAGAATGAATTGCCTTAAGATTATTTAAATTATCTTACCATAAAGGACATTATTTTTGTTCATGATACTAGAGAAACAAAAGAAGTAAAGTTAACCGGAAACATCAACAACTAAGCTTTTCTTAAAACACAGACTTAAATAACTCTTGGGCACATATGAAAGAAACCCATGTCTGTGTGGATACTTAAACCAAGGTAAGGAATAGAGCTAACCTCTGGTGAAGAAAGAACTTGGTTTAAGTATCAACTTTGACAAACACCCTTATGTGATCCTTGAAGATCCCTTAACCTCTCAATGGCACAGACATGGGTTTCTGCCATATGTGCCCAAGCCTTAAGAGGCAATTCATTCTGCTGGCATTCATTTGACAGTTTGGCATATCAAATATAATAACAAATCATGCAATCAAATAATTATTTTTCTATATTTAAAAAAAAACATTTATTAGATTAGAGGAACAGAGGATGGTCTACCTCTCAGACCTGTGGAGGAGGAAGGAATTTATGACCAGAGGAGAACTAGAGACCATTATTGATCACAAAATAGAAGATTTTGATTACATCAAACTAAAAAGTTTCTGTACAAACAATACTAATGCAAACAAGATTAGAAGGGAAGTAACAAATTGGGAAAATATTTTTATAGTTAAAGGTTCTGATAAAGGTCTCATTTCCAAAATATATAGAGAACTGACCCTGATTTATAGGAAACCAAACCATTCTCCAATTGATAAATGGTCAAAGGATATGAACAGACAATTTTCAGAGGAAGAAATTGAAACTATATCCACTCATATGAAAGAGTGTTCCAAATCACTACTGATCAGAGAAATGCAAATTAAGACAACTCTGAGATACAACTACACACCTGTCAGATTGGCTAAGATGACAGGAACAAATAATGATGAATGTTGGAGGGGATGTGGGAAAACTGGGACACTGATGCATTGTTGGTGGAGTTGTGAAAGAATCCAGCCATTCTGGAGAGCAATTTGGAACTATGCCCAAAAAGTTATCAAAATGTGCATACCCTTTGATCCAACAGTGCTACTACTGGGCTTATATCCCAAGGATAATCCTAAAGAAGGGAAAGGGACCTGTATGTGCCAAAATACTTGTGGCAGCCCTTTTTGTAGTAGCTAGAAACTGGAAGATGAATGGATGTCCATCAGTTGGAGAATGGTTGGGTAAATTATGGTATATGAATGTTATGGAATATTATTGTTCTGTAAGAAATGACCAGCAGGAGGAATACAGAGAGGCCTGGAGAGACTTAAATCAACTGTTGCTGAGTGAAATGAGCAGAACCAGAAGATCATTATACACTTCAACAATGATACTGTATGAGGATGTATTCTGATGGAAGTGGAAATCTTCAACATAAAGAAGATCCAACTCACTTCCAGTTGATCAATGATGGACAGAAACAGCTACACCCAGAGACGGAACACTGGGAAGTGAATGTAAACTGTTAGCACTACTGTCTATCTACCCAGCTTACTTATACCTTTGGAATCCAATACTTAACGTGCAACAAGAAAACTGGATTTACACACATATATTGTATCTAGGATATACTGTAACATATGTAAAATGTATGAGACTGCCTGTCATCTAGGGGAAGGAGTAGAGGGAGGGAGGGGAAAATCTGGAAAAATTACTCTTGCATATATACTGTCAAAAAATGTATAATTATAAAATTAATAAAATTAAAAAAAAAAACACTTATTAGTATGATATGCCATCATGAAATGTGTATACATGTCCCGATTGCTGTTCAGTCAGTTTCAGTAGGGTCTAATTTTTCATGATCCCATTTGGAGTTTCTTGGCAAGGATACCGATGTGGTTGCCATTTCCTTTTTCAGTGCATTTACAGAAGAGGAAACTGAGGAAAACAGAGTAAAGTGACTTGCCTGGGGTCACATAGCTAGAATATGTCCTTGAGACGCCCTTGAGTCACATGAAGAGGAAAGAGTGGTTCTCCTTCCAGGGAAGATTGTCTGCCTTTTGTCATGCCTTGTTTGATGGTCCTCTGAAGAATCTAGATTAATGGCATGGGTGAATTTAACATAGAAGCAAATTACTTCTCCCATCTCTGTGACTGAGAATGGTGTGACTTTGCCAAATGAGAGAATAAACAAGAGCGCTACCTGCTCCTGATTTTCTCCTGTCTGAGCCTATGCTTTCACAATGATTTCTCCATCATGGTCATTTACTAAATTGTGGGTTTATCAAAAAAAAAAAAAAAAACTTGAGGACAAGAACCATGGAAAGAGCTTCTGCATCCAGAAGACATGGATCAAATCCCAACTCTCATAACTACTGCCTGTTTGATTCTCAATTACGACACATTGAATACCTACTATGTGCCAGATACTGTGCTAAGTACTGGGGAGATAGGAAAAAAAAGGCAAAAAAATCCAAAACAAAATAAAACAAAAAGTCAATCCTTTCCTTCAAGTGGTTTACAATCTAAATTGTAATTGTTTTTTTCTTCTAAATTTTTATTAATTTAATCTAATATTCTTTAGCTATACATCACTGATTAAGAAAAAAAGTTGCATTTTTACAATTTTTTCCTTAGCTCTCATTATTATTGTGGTTGTTATTATCGCAGAACTAATAAGTGCCAGAGATGAGATTTGTCATTCTTCCATGTCTTTCTTATTCTAAGTTTAACAGCTTTCCATCTTAGAAGTGAGAATGTCTTCTATGCAAAGGAGATAGCCCGTGTTAAACTCACAGATTCTGGAGGTGCAATAAAAAGTTTGGGAAGAGAAAGTGGAAGGGAGACTGAGAGAAGGGGAAAACGATGCAATGCTTTTGGAAAAAGTAGGAGGGTTACACTGAAATTAAATTGGGTTTATACTAGAGCTCGGTTATGAATGGATTCAAATGAAATATAGAGGATTTTGTATTTCATCCAAGTGCCAGAGGGAACCACTTAAGATTTGGCTTGTGGACCTTACACTTATATAATGAATGCTATATGTGGTGAAATAGGGGTTAAAGATATTTTTCTATGTGTAATTGTTCTCTGATGAGGTCATTTTAGTAGCTTTTGAAATGAGCTGAATAATTCAAAACTTCAAACTTCTTAAAACAATATTGGACATTACTTTTTTAAAATATGGAGTGAGTTGTTAGATACTTCAAATATTAATTTTTCTTTTAAATTTTTATTGGAACACTTATTCTAATATTCTCTAGAGATGTATAGTTAGTTAAGAAAAAAAGATAACATTTTACAGTGTTTTTTTCCTGGACTCTCATTATTGTTATTGTTGTTATCATTGTTATTCTGCCTTAAGCAAGACCAAGAAATCAAATTTATACAAAATGAAGCTGCGATGGCTATAGAACTGCAATGAATGGGGTCATTTGTTCCTAATATCATACTTCCTTTCCTCTTTCTAGCATGATGCTGAGGTTGAAGCATAACCTCAGGGAACTGGTTGGGTGAAAGGTGGAGAACAGAATAATTCTAATTCCTAACCCCAGGCTCTGTCATTGTGCCAATCATATTAGGACCCTCCCTGAATGACCCTGAGTGAGAGTTGATTGCCATTTATAGTTGATAGTCTATAAACTGAAGGCTAAAAGACTGACCCTAGCTGGTTGAATGGAGTTCACATTTCTTTATTTTAAAAATTGCTAAATATAGTTGCTAATATATATATATATATGTACATGTGTGTATATATATATATATATATATATATAGATATATATGTATATATATACACATAATGTGATGCACATATACAGAGAGAAGGAAAGAGAGACAGAGAGCTGTTTGATCCACTTTTCCCAAGAACTAATAGTGTTCTTTTTACATTCTACTAATGAATTAGTCAAGTCAGAGCTCTTTGTGAGTAGGAGAAAATAGAGAGCCATCTCTAGGGTGTAATGTGAAAGACAATAGGAAGCTCCCCAAAATGAGCAGAGAGCCATTTTTTGACTGTCACAGAGACAAAAATTCCTTTAGAGGAGAGTTTCTTAACCTCAGGTCTGTGAAATTATTTTTTAAACTTTATAATTTGATAACTATTTCAATAGAATTGGTTTCCTTTTTAATGTCACCAACATTATTGTATGCCTTTAAAATATCCTAAGAAAGAGTCTATAGATTTCATCAAACTTCGTGCTGATAAGAACCATGACACATACACAAAAAAAGATGAATAACTCCTACATTTCAAAGCCATTCCTTTGGGTCTACTACATGTGGAATGGTTCTCTTACTTACCGCTACCTCTTGGAATCCCAAGGAGGTTAATGACAGAAAGGTCCCTCTACAAAATAAACCATTCATAACAATATTCCTTCTGGTGATGAAAAAGCCCAGAAATGATGAGCAACTGGAGATTGACTGGAGGGATGGCAAAACAAATTATGGCACATAAATGTAGAATCTCATTGTACCAATAATAAAATCAGAGAAACATGGAAAGGTACAAATTGATCCTTGATTTTTCCCTCTCTTTTCTTCCCGTAGCCAGTTATGAACTCATGTGGATTCTACCTCTGTAGTATCTCTTGCATTCGTCCCCTTCTTTGCCACCACTTAGTTCAGGTCCTCTTGCCCATTCTATTCCAACATCTAAGTTATCTCCCTGCTTCAGGTTTCTCCTCTGTCAATCTATCCTCCATCCATAGCTGCCAAAATGATACTCCTTTAGAATAGGTTTGCTCATGTCACTCCGGAACTTGGTAAATGCCCAGGTCTCCCTATAATATCTAGCAGACTTTTCTGTTTGTCACTGAGCCTTGAATAGCCTTTCAAAGCTTTTTTCATAATATTCCTCTTCAGGTACTCCATAATCCAGCCAAATGAGGTTTCTGGCTGTTGTTACTCATGACCAATGTCCCATCCTGCCATCTTTACACTTTTGCTCCTGCTGTCCCCTAAGCTTGGAAAATATTCCTTCCTCCGTCTCACCTTGGAATTCTTGGTTTTCATCAAAACCCAACTCAAGTGTTCTGTCCAACATGAGACCTTTCCTCATCTCTCCAATTGCTGATGCATTCTCACAAAAATTATTTGTTTTTATATACTATATTTATAAGTATACACATTGTCTCCCAGTGAAATATAAACTCCTTAAGGGTAGGAACTTTTTTCTTTGTATTCTCAGTGCCCAGCTAGGGGACACATCCCTGGTACTTCATAAAAGCTTATTGTTTGATTGACCAGAAAAGCAAGATACATTACTGTAATAATATAAACACGGAGGAGAGGTTCTCCTAGTTGTGATTTTAATGACTGATCTTGAATCTCTTGAGAAGAAATGAGAAAATGCATCTCTCTTCTTTATTTGGAGAAATGGGCAATCACAGCTATAGAGTATTGCAAACCTTGACAGACATAGTTGCTAAAATGGTTGATTTTGCTTATTGTTCTTTGTTAGGAGGGAAGGCTCACAGTGTGGGGGTGGATGAGGAAGGAAATTCAGAAGTGACTCTGATTTAAAAAAAAAAAAAAAAAAAAAAAAAAAAAAAAAAAAAAAGCTTTAATATAAGATGTAAAAGGAGCAATTTGGAAGCTTAAAAATATTGTGGAAACAGTTGGCCCTGAGACATTCTAATGACTGAAACAGAGACAGCCTCTGATCAAAATGGTGCCAGTCAACTGAATCAAGTGGTTTTTTTCTCCCTCCCTAACCTTTTAAAAATGGTCTGTTAAGACAGCTGAATCATCCCTACTCTTTTGTTTCCTGACTGCCTCCTCCCTGCAGCTGATAAATCTGAGAGACTGGCCTTTTAAACTTTGTTTTTATTTTAGAGACTTTGTTCTTGAATTTTTGTTTCCTGAGTCAGAGAGTCAGAGAGAGGCTTATTTATTCTTCAATTTAATACAGTTGAATGACCCTTTACTACGTACCTTCTGGTTAAAGCAATCTCCTAGACAAGGGCAAAACGAATGGCCCCTGTCCTCAAGGGGCTTTTCTTCTATCGGGAGGGATGCATCTTTTTTTTTTTTTAATTCATTTTATAATTATAACTTTTTTTTGACAGTACATATGCATAGGTAATTTTTTTACAACATTATCCCTTGTACTCCTTCTGTTCCGAATTTTTCCCCTACTTCCCTCCACCCCCTCCCCTAGATGGCAGGCATTCCCATACATATTAAATATGTTATAGTATATCCTAGGTACAGTATATATGTGCAGAACCGAATTTTGTGTTGTTGTTGCAAAGGAAGAATTGGATTCGGAAGGTAAAAATATCCTGCAGAGAAAAACAAAAAAAATGCTAACAGTTTACACTCATTTCCCAGTGTTCCTTCTCTGGGTGTAGCTGATTCTGTCCATCATTAATCAATTGGAATTGGATTAGCTCTTCTCTATGTTGAAGATATCCACTTCCATCAGAATACATCCTCATACAGTATTGTTGTTGAATTGTATAATGATCTTCTGGTTCTGCTCATTTCACTCAGCATCAGTTGATGTCTCTCCAAGCCTCTCTGTATTCCTCCTGTTGGTCATTTCTTACAGAGCAATAATATTCCATAACCTTCATAAACCATAATTTACCCAACCATTCTCCAACTGATGGACATCCATTCATCTTCCAGTTTCTAGATACAACAAAAAGAGCTGCCACAAACATTTTGGCACATATAGGTCTCTTTCCGCTCTTTAGTATTTCTTTGGGATATAAGCCCAGTAGTAGTACTGCTGGGTCAAAGGGCATGCACAGTTTGATAACTTTTTGGGCATAGTTCCAAATTGCTCTCCAGAATGGTTGGATTCTTTCACAACTCCACCAACAATGTATCAGTGTCCCAGTTTTCCCACATCCCCTCCAATATTCATCATTATTTGTTCCTGTCATCTTAGCCAATCTGACAGGTGTGTAGTGGTATCTCAGAGTGGTCTTAATTTGCATTTCTCTGATCAGTAGTGATTTGGCACACTTTCATATGAGTGGAAATAGTTTCAATTTCATCATCTGAAAATTGTCTGTTCATATCCTTTGACCATTTATCAACTGGAGCTTGATTTCTTATAAATTAGAGTCAATTTTGGAGATGAGGCCTTTATCAGAACCTTTAACTGTAAAAATGTTTTCCCAATCTGTTACTTCCCTTCTAATCTTGCTTGCATTAGTTTTGTTTGTACAAAAGCTTCTTAATTTGATGTAATCAAAAATTCCTATTTTGTGATCCATGATCTCTAGTTCTCCTCTGGTCACCCTTCCTTGGGAGGAATGCATCTTGTATACAGATAATGAAACAGAAAATATTTAGAAAATAACATGGGTAATTTAAACAACTAACATCAAGTTGTTAGTATTGTTAGAAGAAATCCTTGAGGGGGATTCAGGACCTGGTGTCAGGAAACTGGGATTCCAAGAGATGGAAGGCATTCATTTTTATTTTAAACAACTTAGACAGTCATGGAAGCTGGACATGTCAGTGTCCTAAACAGGGAACCCACTGGAGCTGGAACTCCTCATCATTCACAATTGCTTGGGTCCTTTAGTTAAAATAAACTGAGACCAAGGTGACAGATTCTCTTAGAAATGGTGCTATTGCATAGAAATAGTTTAGATCCAGATGGTGGCTGTTTGCCCAAGGAGTCCATAGAACTCTGCACTTTGCCCTTTCTATTAAAAATCTACAATATTCTTATGACCAAGCCTTAGCCATCACCCCTTCTCTACCTCCTTATATTAGGAAAGGTCCAGAAATGGACCTGGACCCAAAGACAGGAAAGGCAGGACTGTTTGAAAACCTTAATGCTTCTGCCATCGCAACTGTCAGGACTATGATATATGAGCATCTATATTGACATCTATTCTCACAGTCTTCACTTCATAAACGTAAATGCTCTCCATTTCATGTCCTATGCCCCCGGCTACTCCCTGTCTGGTTCACTTACCGGGAAAAGGCTGAGAGACATAAATATGTTACCATACAGAAAACATGCTCACCACACCCTGCTGAGTTCTGATCTGTACTTCATGTTCCAGACTGCTGTCCTGACTCTTGCTCACAAGTTTCTTCATCACGTCTCCCCTTTTATGGCCCTTTCCAAACATCTCATGCATTCTTCAGGCTCTTTGTAAAGTCGACTCTGTCGGAAAGTCATAGTTGAGAGAGGGAAAGAAATGTAAAGGTCATCTGTTCCAAACTGCTCATTTTACAAGTGAGGAAACTGAGGCCAGAGAAATTAAGGTGCTTGCCAAGGTCTCCAGCTCTGTTCATTTTCAGAAACTTTTCTTTCCACATTTCTGCAATTCATTGGCTAGCCTTAAGTTCCACATTCTTCTGGATCCTCCCAATGCTACTTTTCTGGACCATCTGTCAAACTGACAACTAGATAATCTCATCTCATCTCAGTTTTCCTGGGCCCCATCTCAGCAAGGATCTTTAACTTTATCCTTTACCTGATCTAGTTGAATAGATCTATCTCTTCTGTCCGATGTTGCACTAAAGAGTACTTTCCAAATGTCTTGACTATGTCCAAGATTCTTAAAATTGTACCTTTCATCATGTCAAGCCCTATAGCTGGAATGTCCATGATTATATTTAATATTTTAAATTACCTATCTATCAAATCTTAATACCACCTCTTTCATGAAGCCTTAAAAAAAATAAAACGGCAATAACACTGGCAAAACAACAACAATAACAGTGCTTTACATGTGTTATTTAATTGTATTCTCACAAGAACTCTGGGGTTTAAAAGCTATTATTACCTTCTTTTAAGAGATGCAGAAACTGAAACTAAATAAGGTTTTAAAAAAAAACAAAACTTGCTCAGGCTCACACAGCAAAGTTGTTTGTCCTTCGTTCTCATAGAAGACCATGATGACATCAGGGAAAAGATGCCATGACATGCAAGTGAATTGGATTTAAGTGAGGAAGAGCTGAGCAAAGTCACCATTCTCACTTTCTCCTCCAGGGTATCTGGGTGCAATGGCAAGATATAGATCAGGAGACGGCCCTTATTGCAGTGGAAAGCCTCCTTAAACTAATATGACTTTTAAAATTTGTTTTTATTAGAGCTTTTTATTTACAAAACATATGCATGGGTAATTTTTCAATACTGACCCTTGCAAAACCTTCTGTTCCAAATTATCCCCTTCTTCCCCCAACTCCGTCCGCTAGATGACAGGTTAACAATAATGTTAAATATGTTAAATCTAATATATGTATACATATTTATACAGTTATCTTGCTGCACAAGAAAAATCCGATCAAGAAAGGGAAAAAATTGGGAAAGAAAACAGAATGTAGGTAAACAACAACAGAGTGAGAATGCTATTTTGTAGTCCACACTCTAAACTAATGTTTTTAACAAGTCTCAGTTTGATTGAGGCAATGCCCAGCAAAGTAAATGTCTCATGAAGGATTTGAATTCAACATCCCATCTACAGAACCCCCTGGATGTTTCTATATTACTGCTGTCCAAAATTGAGTTTCCTTCAATAGACTTTAAATTATACCTTGTATTTATTTAACATATCTCACATGCTCAATTTATATTAAAGGTATTTGTATATTCATCTTATTTTCCTTGAGTATTTGCAAGGAAAATCTGAATCTTATACTCATTTCCTTGACTATAAGAGTATAAGTTCCTTGCAAGCAAGGACTATATGCTGTTTATCTGGGTAATTTATAAGCTTCTATCAGGATACTCTGTACATAATAGGTATTTATTAGACATTTTAATTGAATTTTTTAAAATCTAAGATTTCCACAGGCAAGAACCCAGGTCGTGATTTCTCCTCGTTTCAATAATCTCCTGTTGCCTCAGTTATCAGCTCTCAGGAGCCACTCTCAGTCTTCCTGCGGCTTACCATATTGATGAAGATTTGGCTTCAAGATAGCCCCCTGGCAGCAGATCTTGCTGCTTTTGTGAAGTCACATGTGGTCCTGAAGTTGCCAGGAAAAGGGATGCCTTGATGAGCCAAAATGGAAATTTCAAAGGAGAGGAAAAGTGAAAGTGAGCTTGTTCACACTGTGAAGAGCTCCAGCAGATGATGGAGAGACACAATGTCCTGCCACTAGATAACACAATAGAAAAACATAGAATTTCAGAGCTGGAAGGACTTCGGGGAGCTTGAGGGCCAAACAGCTCATTTAGCATTTGAGGACACTGCATCCCAGAGAGATTGAGTCACTTACCCAAGGTGACACAGCTACAAAAGGGCAGAACAGCAACTATGATCCACATCTCCATATTTCCAATGGGGTACCTCTATATTACACATTGCCTTCCACTTAGTCAGGACATTACTTTTGGTTTTAGTTATTAATTTCAGGTTTTAAACTAGCTCTTTGTTTTGCTGCTCAATAAGAAAAACAGAGGTGACAGAGACAATAAATAAATAACCCAGAATATTTCTTAAGGGAAAGGGGGAGAGAATATATCATATAAACACATATTGCAATTCCCTGCCCAAGAGAATGTCTTTCTCATAACTGTAGTACAGAATTCTCTTGATTTTCTTATATGGCAGAGAAGATGCTTTCTAACAGCATCTTTTTCTTTAGCAATCTCCAAATTAAGGGAATTTTTTTTTTGGAGGGATAGAAGGGCGGAGGACAAGAATGTCAAAGTCTGATGGAGGTAAATTATGATCCTGAGGCTTCTCAGAAACACTTGAGACAATATCTAGTCATTCATATTCATCCCTTCACTAAGTGGAACTTTTTATTGACCATTCCTCCATCCATTCTTTCTCTTGTTTCTCTTTCTTTCCCCCTTTTTCCTAGACGCCAATTCCAGTTGATCTGCTAGCAAAACCCAGTCACTTCCTAATCCCTCTGGTGGCCCTCAGGGCCTTTGGTCTGGATGCCAGGGATACCTGACCTGGAACTTTCTTTTTTGTCCACAAATTCCTTCCCTCTTTGCCTCTTCCTGACCCTCAAAGTTGTATTTATAGTCAAGCGCTGGGGTCTCAGTGATCTGGGAGGCTCTGGAATTTCAGCCCAGAACAATTAAAGCCATTGTCTATAGACAATACTGTTCTTCTGGAGGGTTTACTGACTTTTAAAGACATCTAAAGAGTTTTTCTTTTCTTTTAAAAAAATCCCTTTGCAAAATTGAAGCACAAACTAGAGACATGAAAATGAAATACTTATCATTGTTATTATTTATTAAGACCAGGATCAAGGTTGGAAGTGCGGGGACTGATTCTAAATAGAATTACATCATTTTCCAGACCAGAGATACTGAAGCCAAAGGAACAGATAGCTACCAGATGTCACAAAGCCAATTCAACCCTTAGGATAAGACTGGGTCCTTTCGCCTCTTCCAGGCTTGTTCCAATTATGGTAATTAGTCCTTTTCACTTTTTTTTTTTTAAATGGTTAACCACTGGTTTCATTTTTAAGAGGGATGTTAATGAGCTGGTGGAAACCTGACCCTGGCTGGTGACAAAACTAGGGTGGATTTTTTTTTTTAACCCTACTCAGATGAAGTCCTTTTGGCCCCATCCCCTGGTCTCCTTCTCAGTTTCTAGCTCTAATCCAGTGGTTCTCTTTTTTAGTTATTCTTTCCTTCATTGTTTCAATTCTTGTTCATTACATATCCTTGGAGCAAAGAGAAACTGCCACAGAACTCTCCCTCTATTTTTCGATTCCATATCTGGGGAAAAGAAGCTTAATTATTTTTTCCTGTTGCTGTTGGGTCTACTAGGTTTTGGGGATGTAGGAGGAACTCAAGGGAAAGAGCTCTTCTATTCCAGATATGCTTATTTCCTGAAGGGCGCTGGGGATGAAATGAACCATCCTCATTCATTGCCCAAAAGGCACCTGCTCCTTGGGCTGTTGATCCTACAAAGTACCTATAGTCTCCAAGAACCACAGATATAATCAATCAATCATCCAGGGCTTCAGGTAAAGAGGAATGAATATCAAAAATATAAGCAGGAATAATGTTGTGTATATTAGTTTTTCCTTTATTACTCAATGATTAATTAGCACAGACTAGCAGGATCCTGATTGCTTCTCTTGACTGCTATTTTTTAAATGAGAAATTGTTTAGATCTCAAAAAGTGTATGTAGGCACTAAGGTATTGCTGATTCGAGATAATGTATGTAAGGCACTTAGCAAACCTTCGAGCACATATGTGGCAGTTATTTTTGTTCTTCTACTTTCAAATGTTAATCCTGTGTTAATCTGTTTAAAAGATTTTTAAAAATAATTTATTAATTTTATAATTATAATTTTTTTGACAGTACATATGCATGGGTTACTTTTTTTTTTACATTATCCCTTGTATTCACTTTTCCAAATTTTCCCCTCCCTCCTTCTACTCCCTCCCCTAGATGATAAGCAATCCCATATATATTAAATGTGTTACAATATAACCTACATATATTATATGAGAATTTTTGTTTTTTAAAGAAAAAGGCAGGACTCCGCTGCTAGACTTGTTTTTGTTTTTATTATCAACAATCAAGTTAATGGTACACTCTTGGAAAACTATATGCACATGTAGAAATATTTCCCTTTTAAATAGAAGCATTCATTATAACCACATATAAATAAATCTGTAGCTCCTGAACATAACTTATGACAATTATGCTCACAAACGTATTCCAACAGGGAGAAAAGAAACCAGACAAACATGCAACTGATAACAAAAATATATCCCATGGTCTCTCTAAAGCAAAGGAAGGGAACCCGGGAGAACTTTATTACTCCATTAAAGACACACCAAAGAGACTACAAGGAGGGAAAACATTATACGGTCAACTAGAGTAGACGATCTCGTACTGATATTAACACTATACAATTGAGTCACAGAAACACAGTTGTAGAAAGACACGGAAAAAGTGAAAGCATCGACATTCAACTAATATCTATATTTGTGCCTTTTAAAAGAAAAATAAAAATCCCAACAGATGTAGGTCTAAACTGCATGAACAATGTAATAATAAATATACATCCCATCTACCATAAAGGATGTGAGTCCGGAGAGGGACATTCAAACAGGCTCTGCGACCTTGCGCACTGTTCCCTGCACGGTATATTTCTCTGCAGTCAGTTGCATGGACTGCAAAGGAAAAAAATCAAATCAAATCAGTGCTTTAAGAGTTCAGTAAAAGCTGGTGGAGAAGAAGGAAGAGAAAAGGAGGACTTTGGGGAGGGGGGGAGGAAGAAAAAAGAAGAGAGAGACTGCAGAATAAGAAACACCCTCAGGGGAAAAAATACTTTAGCGGATATTACAGGTGAAAAGGCCATTAAAATCGTTTGTAGGGCAATTTTCGAGCTTGGGAAGCCCGAGAAGATTCGGGGTTTGGTTCTGCTCGTTTTGCGTTTCGTTTTGTAGCTTGAGAAGTAGTGTGGCGGAGGGTACCGGAGACGCTGGGCGCGGTGCGGCCCGCAGGGGAGCGTGGCAAGCAGGCCAGGTGGCGGGCAACCTGACACCTTTAGAGTCCTGGCCTGGCGCCTGATGTCTTCGGAATAAATGACCCCGTTTTCCAGACCCGAGATTCGGGAGCCCAAGGAATAGATAGTGACCGCCTGTCACCAAGCCAGTTCGACCCTCGGGAGGATGCTACTTTTACCCCTTCGGCGGGAAGCGCGGGGCCCCGCGTTCTCCTGAGGGCGTCTAAGACCTGCACCCCAGCCCAATTCAGACAGTAGCCTTCCCCTCCCGCCGCCTTTCCCGTCCCCTAATTCTTTTCCAGTAGTTTCGCTGTTTGGGTTCTTTTTTTGCGCGCGTGGCTTTTGTCGCCGTCGGTTTGGTTTCGTTCGGTGTGTGTTTTTTGGGTTCTTGTTCGTTTCCAGCCGCTCCCCGAGGTGGTTCCGGGCCCCCCGTCTCTCCCTGTAACCCGCTCCGGCCACACAGACACATCCACCCACGCCCCCCAGACACACGGACACACAGACACAGCCCCCTGAGAGTCCCCGCAGCGCCGCTCCTCCCGCTCCTCCGGCCCCGCCCCAGCCCTGCCCGACCCCAGCCCCCCGGCAGGTGCGGGCCCGGGAAAGTTTCGAGGTTTGCCTTTTTATTGGGGAAAGCTCGGGGAGGAGGCGGGGGAGAAGGGGGGACGCCATTTTCTCATAATTCTTATCGTGATCATTTTTGGCTCGAGGTGAAAGAGCCGCGGCAGCAGCAAACACAATAGCCCTGGGCCCGCCCACTCGCCCGCCGGACCCTCGCTCGCCCGCTCGCTTTCGCAGCTGCCGCTGGGTCCCAGATCAGAACATGCTGCTCTTTACTAAGGCGGCTTTGGCGCCGTTGGGTCTTTGGAGGGAGGACAGGACGCTGGCGAAGGGGCCCCCGAGAGAATCTGGGATGGAAGTGATGGGGCCGGGCCCGGGGGCCCAGCCTTGTCCCGGTCCCCCCGCCGCAGCCAGCCCCCCCGCCGCAGCAGCCGCCGCTGCCGCCGCCGCAGCCGCCGCAGCAGCCGCCGCAGCTGCCGCGCCAGCCTTTCCGGGCTCGCCTCCCGGGCCCCCGGGCCCTGCCGCTCCCGGGGCACCTGCGGGGCTGGGGCCTCCTCCGCCGCCGCCGCCGGCTCCGCAGCTCGGGGTGGGGTTAGGGTTGGGCCCCGGGCCCCCCGTGCTGTCCGGGTCCGTGCTCTTGGCATCCTTGCTCTCGTCGTCCCGGGACGCGTCCGATTTCTTGCCGGAGGAGCCGTTCTTGGCCGCGGCCGCGGCCGCCGCCGCCGCCCTCTCCTGCTTCCGGAATTTGGCCCGCCGGTTCTGGAACCACACCTGGGGGACGAGACGGCGAGGGAAGGAAGGAGATAGCGAGCGAGGAGGGAAATGAGAGAAGAGAAAGGGGAGAGACCGGGACAGAGACAGAGACAGAGAGGTGATGGTGGTGGTGGAGTGGGGCAGAATAGGGAGAAGGAATATAGAGAAAGAGGCAGAGGGAGAAGAAAGGCAGGTTAGACCGATACCCCTTTTCCAACCGAACTCTGGTACTGCCAGTGTATCATGCTCAAAGACTTGTTCCCCCAGAGATTGTCTGTCTCTGACTTCCCACTCGGCCCCTCCCCTTGTAAGGCCTGGTGAAGTGGGCTGCTTTGGGTTGGGGGGGGGGGAGATAAGGACTAAAGGAGAGCTGAAAATTAGGGAAATGTATCCACTTTGAGTTGCCCTTTCTTCAGGGAAGCTGCACAGAATTTAGTAATCTGACCCCAAAAAGTCCTAAAGGTTAAAGACTAATCTCTGAAAGGAGCCGGGTTGGGTCCTGGATGCGAGATCCATCTTTCCCGACAAGCCAAGCGCACGTCAGATGTGGGGACAGTGCGCCGAGGCCAGGAAGCCCACCAGGATCCTGCCAGAAGCAAAGAGAACAGGCCGAGCCCCGGAGCGCGTGTACGTCTCTGGCTCCCCCGCGTCGGTCTGGGACGGAGCTCACTAACAGAACTTGGTTGACTTCCTCCTGTTGGAGGAGGTCGGTGATCCCTCGCCTATCACCACTACTCGGGGAAGCGCATCAACACTTCCGACACGGAACCAGCTAGTGACACTTGTGGCTGTAGAGAAATTCAAATGCGCCCACACGTGCGTCAGAGGGTCCCGGATGCCTCTCCTCCCGTGTAACTCGCTAACTGAGTAACGGAATGGAGATAGATAATTAGCTAGAGCTCTGATCTATGAGCACGACGTGGGCATTTAGGCGCACGCGATTCAGTTTCGATCACCAGGCTCTTAGTAAGCGTCTACAACGCTAGGCCTCGGGGCAGCTTTACTTCCCTGGAGCGAAAGCTTGGTCCAAAATGGAGGCATCCTTAAGAACAGTGACGAGGCAGGCTGTGGGTGTCCCTGAGCCTGGGGGAGCAGGGGGGTACGCGAATCCCGGGACGTCCCGCTCGCGGGCCGCGGTGGGCGCCCACGTACCTGCACTCGCGCTTCTGTGAGGTCGATCTTCAGAGCGAGCTCTTCCCTAGTGTAGATGTCCGGGTAATGCGTCTCCGCGAAAACCCTTTCGAGTTCCTTGAGTTGCGCGCTGGTAAACGTGGTGCGGATCCGCCGCTGCTTTCTCTTTTCGTTGAGCCCGCCGTGGTCCGTAAAGAGTTTGTAAGGAACTGGAGGGGAAGAAGCGGAGAGAAAAAAATAAAACTGGTGGCCGGGGGAAAGAGCCGCCCGGCCGGTCCGGGAAAGGGCCTCCAGGTCAATCCACCCCCAGACCGCTCGCGGATACCGGGAGAAGGTGGAGAAATTATCCCCAGGGCTCTGGAGAAAAGCGCAGCCAGCTAGCTGTCCGGGGGGAAATGAGAGGGAGGGGTGGGTGCGAAGGAGAATCAGCCGATTGCTTTTACAGGAGGCCGAGTGAAAAAAGCTCCGGGCGTGCCGACTTTCTTTCCAGGGTAAATGCCTTAGGGTGAATGCAAAGTGGCCGCCCACTGGAACCCAGTCGCCTGAGAGGCGAAGAAGCGAAGGCTGTGAAGGGGTGGGGGGTGGGAAATGAGGGGAAAAGGCGGAAAGCGCTGAAGGAAGCAGCGGGCGGAATATCAGGGAGACAGCGAAGAGGAAAAACTGAACACTTCCATGTTTCTCCTAACTTTTCAGCTCCGAAAAGTTGATCGTGTTCAGAAGTTGGGGAGAAAGTGCTGCAGAAAATTTCCCAAAACAGAAACAAAAACCAAAACCCGAACCCGAACCTAATAAAAATGACCAAGCGAAGAAGTGTGATCCACTGCTGAGTTCTTTTTTTTTTTTTTAAAGACACTGCCAGTAATGAGCTTTACTCTTTGTTATTTAATTATTTTCTAAGCTTTACGTCTCATCGCAAAGTAAATAAATTATGCCTATCATTTTGGCAGCTTAAGATAATTTTGTTGGCGGTTCGGGTGTGACTAGGATAGTGTAACCCTGTAAGTGAATTACCCCTCCCTGCAATCGCTTCTAACGTGATAAATTCTTTCATTTGTGTAAGCAAATTTCGTTTGGTAAATACTAAACACATTTCCATTTTCAAATGCAATCAAGGCTTCCTATATACCAGCAGAAAGGCGTCTTCCTAAGCTAAGAAAGCTGGAGGTCCTTACCTGCTGCGTATGGACTGCTCTGATGGTCCCTAAGAGTGCCGAGGCTGCAGGATCCTGGAGTGAGGGACGGGCAGCCCGAGGTGGCCCCAAAAGTGGTCCTTATAGGGTTATATTGGAAGCCACTGGCTTGACTGCAGGAACTGAAGTCAGCATAAGCTGAAGCCAGGCTCGAGGTGTCCATCCCAGCCATACAGGACTCGTAGGCAGAGGAATTGAGGTAAGAATATTCCATTTTATACATTGAAAAGGTTCTGGATGGCTCAGCCAAGTGGAAAAATGAAATAAAAGATGGATATGGAGAAGGTGCCTGGAGTGGGGAGATGTGCACAGCTCAACGCCTGCTTCGAAACTGGCCTCCTTACTACCAGCAGAGCCTAGTTTTATGAAAAAGCCTCCTATGAGATGTCTTGCCTGAGGTCTCTAGAGCATATAGTCCTCATAATAAACTTGGCTCTTTCCACTTGGACAATAGCAAAGCGGTTGGTCTTATTGCTGGCGCTTTTTACATGACAATAACTCATCAGTCTATTGGGCTGGCACTGGGGGACCGAGCTGTCCAACCTCCCTATCATTGATTCCTGCATCTCTAATTAGAATTTAATACCACACCATTACGTACCGAGCCCCTGATCCTCCCTTCTAACCAGCTCCTGCCCTTTAATTCAATCACACTACTTGGAAATAATGAAAGTTGGGTGACGATTCTCCCTGATCCAATTTCCCCGAGCTTTTAAGCCTTTTTAACTGATCATATACCTTAGGCATAAATTGAGATAGTGTGTGTGTTTTCCCCCCTTCTTCTTCTTCGTCTTCTTCTTCTTTTTTTTTCCCCTCGGTTAGGGAGAAGAAACCTTGATGTCATAGAAAACCTGTTTTGTAGGAGCGTTACACGCTCAATTTAACAACAAGCCTACCCCCCGAAGTGCATGAAATGTTATAAAGGACTGGGACATTGGCAAGACTCAGGCACCCTGTAAAATAGAGTAAGTGGGCCAGTGGGGGGTTTTATGTGAAGCAAGTGTTTCTTTAAAATACACCTGGTCAGAGAAAAAAGAGAAACATAAATTGAAATTTTTTAAATATAAAATATATATATATATATATATCAACGACTAATCTGCTTTCCTAAGGATTGAGTCGACACTGATGTTGCTACTTTTATTTATTTATTTTTTAATTTAAAGAAAGATTAAAATCGAGTAAATTCCCTAAATTTAAACAGATGGATTAATAATTAGAGAGCTTATTTGAGCTCTCGAGTCTGCATTTTATTTATCTGTCCGTCTGCGTGTGTGAAATTTTCTGGTTGTTTGGGAGTGTGGGGGAGTATAATTTCTGAGGGAGGGGAGTATTTAATACCCTATCGATAAACAGGCATGAAATTTATCTGAGATGTACCCCCCTCTCCTTTTTTCCTTTCCTTTCTTTTTTCTTTCTTTTTCCTCTTCTTTCTTTCCATCCCTTTTCTTTTCTTTTCCCTTCCCATTTATCTTTCAAATGGCAACAAATTCTAACGGATTAGGGGTGTCGGGCTGGGAAAAAAAAAGCTGTGGGTGTCTTAATCAATTCGATTTCGGGGTTGCCAGAAGGAAGCAATGTCGGGTCCTTGGAATCAGTTCCTCTTAGGGGGAAAGTCTAAGCTAAGGCTCCTTTTTAGAGTTCCTCCAGACTCGGTGCGTGGGTGTTCTATTCCTGGGAGCTCTTGGAAGCTCTCGGACCAGGAAAGGAGAGAGCCCTGAGCGTTTGTAGACTTCGGTGGCGGAGGATCTAAGGCGAGGATCGTTTTCCTTTTTGTTCGTTAGGCAGTGGAAGAATCGGGGGAAGGATTTCATTAAATCCTTCCTCTGGGTGGACAAGAGGAGGAACGCTCAGTTGAATCTCACTGTGGAACCACCAAACGCCGGATACTTCATATGATTTAAATCTGTAGATAATTAGTTTTATTACATTCATTACCCCCTTTATATGCTCGGTAACGAGTCAGTAATTAAAGTAACAAACTCATAAAGTCTTTACACGAGCATTTAGGCTTCCAGTGGTTGCCAAACGAAATGTTTTCATGGCAGGCTGGCGCTGGGGAGCCAAGGCGTCGAGAAGCGGCTCCCGCTCCCCAGCTCCGCCACGGACGGTCCGTGGCCCCCTCCCGGGCCTCGGGAGCGGCCACGGACTGACACCACGGCAGGTCGGCCCCCTTCCTCCTCCTTCCCCGCCTCGGTGGGCTTTAGCTGGTGGCCACCGAGGCGCGGGGAAGCGAGCGGGAGAGCGCGCAGGGACAGGGCTGGAGAAAGCTGCTCCCAGGAGCCGGGGAGGAGCCCGCTGATAGTTTTATGGGCGAGGCGGATAGTTTTATTGCAGTTGCATGTTGTGCGATGTGTATTTGATAAAGAACGGCCTTTGGTGGCCTGTGTACACTTTTTTTTGTGCTCGGGCCAAATGAGAATAAATGTGAACAAGGTTTTACTAGGGCGGGAAACAAATTGCAGAGCTCTAAATGGTTTTTCTTTATGGTCACCAGACAAGAGGAGAAAAGCGAAGCAAACATCTGTCTTCAGTCCCCTAAACCTAAAGGCCGGCCAAGACGGATGCGAATCTAAGTGTTATTACAGAGGGGATTTGTCTTTATTTATCGGCGCGCTCATGAATATGAATACGCATTTGGGCCGGGGAGGTAACTATTCACCTCTGGAAACCACACATGGAATTCCCCCTGGCCCCCCCACTCCCCTTCCCGCCCGGACCCTCATCGGTGGGGAGCCTCCCTGGGCACAAGGCGCCGATTGTCTAAGTCTCTCTCCCACCCCTCGGGACTTTCGTTTCCTAGATTAAAAAATAATAATTCCCCATCACCCCGACTTCTGAATTCTCCCAGCGACAGGTTAATTGGGTTCGGGAAAATTGGGAGGGAAAAGTAGATGAGCTCGGACATCTCCGCCTAACCGAGTGAGCACCCCTCTCTGGGGCGCTCGGGGGTCCCCGACTCCAGCGTGATTTGGGCTTTGGGTGTGTTTGGGGGGCGGTAGTGGGGCAAGTGAGTAAAGAAAAAGATTGAGAGAGACGTGAGAGACAGAGGCAGAGGAAGCGACTCCGAGAGACAGACAGACACAAAGAGAGACACGCAGAGACACAGAGAAAAAGAGAGACAGAGAGACAGAGACAGAGGCAGAGAAAGCGACTCCGAGAGACAGACAGACAAAGAGAGACACGCAGAGACACAGAGAAAAAGAGAGACAGAAACAGAAACAGAGACAGACAGACACAAAGAGAGACACGCAGAGACAGAGAGAAAAAGAGAGACAGAGAGAGAGAGAGAGACAGAGACAGACAGACAGAGACAGAGAGACAGAGTTTGGATTTATGTTCATGATCGGAAATAACAAAGATAACCCTTCTTCCTTTGCCTCGCTCACCTCCGCCTAAATCAGTTTATTGCCTAGCGGCTTCCGCACGAGGAGGGGGGCAGAATAAGGAAGAGAAAGATTACTCAAAGTCGCTGCGTCCGACCCTGCTGGCGCCAGAGCACCTGTGCTCCCTGCAGGCTGGCAGAGCCCCAGCGTCCTCCGCTCCCCGGGTTACCGAGAAGCTCTGGGCGCTCGTGCCGCCTGCCTCTGTCTGTCGGCCTCTCCCAGGCGCCCACCCGAAGGAAGGCCTGGAGGAGGCGGGGGCCGGGCTGGGGGTGCGCGGCGCCTGGGGGAAGAGCCCTAGTGTCTGGTGCGGTAGGTCGAGGCTGCGGGAGCTGTGTGAGGGGGCTCGGCTGGGAGGAAGGGTGGGCCCAGCCGGAGATAACCGTGCGGGCCCACGCCTCGTAGCCGAAGCGTTGGCCGCCCCCAGCCCAGGCGCTCGGCGCAGCTTCCCGGAGCGGCCCAGGCCGGCGCGGGGCCTCTCGGGGGGCTCCCCGGCTCCTCCTGGCCCTGCCCCGGGGGCGCCCCTGTGGGATGGCCCGCGCTCCCCGGGGGGCGGCCGGCCTGACTTTCTCTTTCCACCCCATTCACTGGACGGGAAGCTGGATGTTTCAGAGTCTGGCCTCACGGTCCACTGCGCAAATGCGCCCGACTTCATTTTCCCCTTTGTGATACGTGTAGGTTTATTTTCCAGTGTAACAACGTCCCCCTGGGCTCCCACTTGGCCCTAGCCCTCCGCCCCTCTTTTGTGGCCGGGTTTCTTCGCGGCCTCTGAAGATGAAAGGCGCTCGGGCCGGGCCAAGCCTGACAGCCCCAGCCCCAGCCCCCTGTTTTGTTCGAGTTGTGCTTTCTACACGCGAGCTCTCCCCTAAAAGTTGTACCAAATGGTTAATTTGATTATTCCAACTATAGACCAACTGCTTCAGCGGCCTCCACCACGCGTCTGGGAGGAAAAAAGAAACCATCTATAAGAAATAATCTAATCAACGTGAAGTGTAGAAAAACCCCTTCTGATTTTCAACCGGCACAAATAGAATTAGAGCTTCTGCATCCTTTTCCCAAACAGACCTTTTGTCTAGATCACAAATTCAGCCAACCAGCAATGTGTACAGTGGCTGCTATTTATTTTAATAGATAGGCGGGTGGGGAGCTAGATGGATAGATAGATAAATGGATGGATGGATAGATGGATGGAGAGATCCATCTTCATCTGACTTCCCTTTCTTAATATGTGTACACGGTTGATTTTTTTTTTCCTTGCCAATTTACTGAATCAATAAAGAGCAAAGGCAATGCAACGTGGAAAAAAAAAAAGTCATTTAAAACTCAAAACAAGGGAAGGGCAGCCGGAGATATCTACCATGAGAAAAAAAAAAAATGTTTACATGCTACCCCGTCCCAAAATGAAAAAAGGTTGAAAGTTTAAAAGAAACTTTTCTTTGCTTTTCTTTGCCATTCATAGGAGGGTTTCTTTTTTTCTTCTTCTTTTTTCCTTGAAAGTCAGAAAGAATGTTAGAAGACAAGGAAACAAAACAGCAAACAAAATGCCATTGTATTGAAGTAGCAATTCATGGGAAAACGCTTGTCAGCCTCATAATGTCTCACTTCTATGAGGCTGTTTTGAGGCTGTTTTACCGCAGGCTAAACACAATAACATGGGAATGAATAAAATATTAAATACCAGTGAGAATTTCAGAGGAATTTTCTTTTTGATTGCTTTATTTGGTGCTGCATCCAAATGATCCCACCACAGAAGTCCTCGCCTGTCATGAAATCAACCGAAAACAACTTTTCTCAACTGGAGAATAAAAAAGAAAATGCAAAGATTGGGTTCTCACAATGTCTGCAAGCCACACAGCAGATACCCTCTTTTCCAGTTACCTGTCCAGGAAAATTCACTTAAAGGGATTTATCTGGGAGATCAGTTCATCCACAACATAAAATAAACCAACCAAGATGCATTCTGGGGTTGAGAACCAGCCAATACGAGCATTTCTCTTAAAAAAAAAAAAAAAAGTAGAAGAGTCTCCCCCTTTCCCCTTCACCTGGTGACCATGCTGCACTGGCTTCAGAATACAGACTCTTCAAGGCTCTGGTATAGTCTGGCACTCAGCAGAATGTAGCAAATATTAAGCTATTGATCAATTGATTGATGGTAATGGTGATGGAGTATCTACAGTTGGTTGTTATTATTTTTTTTAATGATTCTTGCATGTTTATTTTGCTTATAGATGATAGCAGCTAAATCAGAGAAATTGTTATAAGATGCTGAATATAAAAAGGAAAACAAATATTTAGAAACCTCTATTTTTGTCAGAAGGTGGTTAATTCATAGATGTCATTTATATACATATGAAGAGGACCATGATGTGGCTTTTTTGTTTGTTTGTTTGTTTTTAAATAGTTTTTATTTACCAGATATATGCATGGGTAATTTTACAACATTGACAATTGCCAAATTTGTTCTAATTTTTTCCCCTCCTCCCCCCTCCCCAAGATGGCAGGTTGACCGATACATGTTAAATATGTTAGAGTATAAATTAAATACAATATATGTATACATGGAGGACCACGTTTTTAAAAGTTGGAAATAGTTCCAGGGAGTAGGTAGGTATTCCCCCATTTTGCAGATGAGGAAACTGAGTCCCAGACAAATGAAGTGTCCTGTTCAAGGTCATATGTTTTATGTTCATTGGATATTCATCATTTGAAACTATGATTTGTGTTGGATATGTTATATTTGGCAGGCTAACAAGAGTCATTTAGCCTATGGTGTGCTTTTTAAGGTATCTGCCCATGGAGATTTTGCACATTTCTGCATCTGCTATGATTTCAGAAATGCATTTCAGTGTGAGGCAGGGGGATAGTTCATATGAGAGTGATGTGTATTTGAGGAGAGAAAAGGAGGCAAAGCATCATATTTAGGAAAGCAATGTAGAATACTCCTAACTTGCCACTCACAAAGCTCTTGCTAGCAGAGGGAGCTGCATATTACCTTTTTTTTTCTTTTTGCTTGAGTTTGGTTAACAGTGGTAACATCTGCTGAGCTGGGGAGACACAGGGCATTTGATCTGACTCACAGATGTAAAAGTGACATCTGCTTGTGACAAAGGAAGGGGAAAAGAAATTAAATTAAGCAAGGAGGCCTTTCTGTGTGGAGGAAAACCTGTTTAAAAAAGGGGGGAAAACCTCATAACCCTGACCAAGAAGGCAGCATGAGCAAGCACCCTGGTTTCTGGACAAGCAGCTGCCAAAATAATTGATATAGCACCATCCCAGGATAGCAGTGTTTTTGAGATTTGCAGGCATTACTCATAGGGAAAGAAAGATGATCTTTTAAAATAAAACTAGTAAAGTAAGTCCATCCAGTCAAGCAACGCAGGACTTGATCTATGTAAAGGAGGTACTGTGTTGGGAGATTCTTCCTATCATATCAGCAGCTCGATGGACAAAGAGAAGCTTTTTGGGGAAAATAATATAAAAATAATAGAACCCAGTAGTATTCAGGGACTTGGGAGGGAGTCTGTTTTTGGAGGAGTAGCCTCAAAAAGAGATTTACATTTAATGGCCGCATTAAAACTCCTAACAACAGTTATTAAAAACTAGGCATTTTATAGTTGGCACTATCAACTATTAATAATAATAATAATAATAATATTTGCTGAGGCAACTGGGTTTAAGGGACTTGCCTAGGGTCTCACACAGCTAGGAAGTATTAATTGTCTGAGACCAGATGTGCACTCAGGTTCTCCTGACTTCAGGGCCGATGCTATATCCACTGCACTACGTGGCTGTCCCCACTATCAACAATTTTTAAGATCCTTCCACCTCTCAGAGATTTAAGTTATGTGTGTGCCCAAAAGAGACAACCAAACTTCACCATCCTGAAAAGTCTTCTTCTTAAATTCTTAAATAAGCCTCCTTCTTAAATTGGAACATATTAGGGATGCTCAATAAATATTAATAGATGAATTTTTTTCTTTTTATGCTACTTAAGTTTTTTTCTTTATGCTACTTATGCATATATAATTAGGTAAATTGCAAGAGAGTATTTAGAGGTATAAAGCCAATGAGATGATAAAAAGAAAAACCATTAAAATTAAATTCCAGAGGTAGTTAGTGACAGATCTGGAAGTAGACCTGAGATTTCCAATTACCCCAATAAGCATTTCTATACTATATCCTAATATTTTCTTTCAGGGACACAGATATATAGGAAATCCATCAATAGGACTAAGCCTTTGTATCCCAGTCAAGATTTAAACATTGTGCCCTCCTGCTTTTGAAAACTATATCCCTGTTCTGTGTTACTCTCAACTGGAAGGCATTACTGTAAGATAAGTAAACTGACTGGGTTACCCCCATCATCACTCCCAATTAAGAGCATATGGTGTATTTATTCTTTTTTATTATTATATGTTTTGGAAATGTTTGTTTTATTCCATAAATTAAAAACAAATTTAAGAACTAGAAAAGGAAAAAAAAAACTATATAATGTGCCAAATCGATTTTTTGACATTAAAATTGGATGGAGAGGCAGCATGGTTTAGATTGGGTTTAATAGTCTTCATTTTAGAACTGCATCTGGGAGAGAATCTCCACATTAATACTTTGGTTCCTTATATGGATTGTTGTAGGTCTGACCCAAATCATCCTCCTTAATAGATTTACTTATAAAATATAATATTTTGAATGTCCCTTGTCATGCCCTATTCCTCCTTGAGCTGTCTCTGTTGAGTCCTAGACAGTTAATAATCTTGTCTACCATACTGCAGATGATTCTATGGTCAACAGAAGCATAGAAGTTGGAAGGGAGATGGGGAAGGAAGGGCAAGGAAAACAGTGACTTTTTTAATATAGAAAATGAGGTATCCAAGGACCACTCAGGAGATGTCACTCAGGCAGCTTTCAGTAAAGCTTTGACTAGGGAACAAGGGATAAAGATTTGGGAGTCCATAAGTGAAGCAATGGAGAGTTGATGGGATAATGAAAGACGCTAGAGAGCGTTAGAAAGGAAATGAAGTAATGCATGTGTGATGTTATGGAAGCCACAAAGAACAGAGAGTGTCAAGATGGAGAGGTTAGGTGGATTGCAGAGACTTGACAAAAAACCCATCAGATTTGATGATAAGGGGGTAATTTATGACTTTACATAGGTCAATTTCATTAGAATGGCAGAGGGACAGAAGCCAAATAGCTAGTCTGACATCAAGCATTTATTAAGCATTTACTGTATGCCAGGAACTGTGCTAAATGCTTATGATACAAGAAAGGAAAAAAAAAATCACAATTTTATCTCATGGCTTTTCTTGAACAAGTAGGAAAACAAACAAAAAAAAAATGGGAGCAAGGAGTATACTGTACTCATCTTAGAAGTTTGACAATTAATGAAAAAAGAGGGATAAGATCATAGATTTAATGGGTGGAAGGGTCAAAGGAAAATTTTTCATTTTCATTTTTGTTTTTGATTTTAGGGTAAGAAAGAGCTGGACAAACTTCTAGGTCACAGAGAAGGGATCTAAAGAGAAGGAATGATTAAAGATGAATGAGACAGAAGGGTTAAATGAGGGAGCAAGGTCAGAGAGCATATAGGAAGAAAGGAGATCACAGGTGAAGAGGTTAGCCTTGGAGTGAAGAGAAAAGACATCTCATCCTCAGGGACTAGACAGAAGGAGAGAGTGAAGGGGGATTTAGAAAGTCTTAGAAGGGCTCAAAAGGGGAACCTAGGGAGCTCATGTTACACAGTTCCAATCTTCATAAAGTGAAAGAGTAGACCATATCTGAGTGAAGAGATAGGTCTGGAACTGTAGACTTAGGAAGAAAAAAAGGATTATTGGGAACAGAACCTACACAGAATAACTAGGAGTTCTAATGGCCATTTTGATATTCCTCATGAGAAACTGTGATAATAACGAAAGCCTTTCTTTTACTTGCAGGTTTTTTCTAAAACAGCATCAATAACCTAGAACTATGAACCTATATACCCAATGCATAAGGATCTCTTAATCATAGCAAACATGAAATAATATAATACATTGGCAAGCATGCTGACTCCAAGATCAGCCTTTGCATATGGTTTTAAATCCTATCACCTTAACACCTGTGGGAACTTGGGAAAATATCCAGGCCTTTGGAAGAGGAGCAACTTTTATTGTTTTACTTTATTGTTGTGCCAGAGGTTTCTATTAGCTCCAAATATATCATGCTTCCTGGATTAGAATGTCATCAGAACCTTCACTACCATTTTGGATGCTTTCAGCAAAAGGATTGCATTCAAAAAATTTCCCCTTTCTATCTACATGGCCTAGCACACATATTGAATGTTATTCTAGGATAATCTTTCCTTGAGACCTGTTAAAAGTATAAGTTCCACTGGGAAGCGAATGTAAATTGTTAGCACTACTGTCTATCTACCCAGGTTACTTATACCTTCGGAAGCTAATAATTAATGTGCAACAAGAAAAAGGTATTTACACACATATATTGTATCTAGGTTATATTGCAACACATGTAAAATGTATGGGATTACCTGCCATCGGGGGGAGGGAGTAGAGGGAGGGACGGGATAATTTGGAAAAATGAATTAAAAAAAAATTTTAAAAAAAAGTATAAGTTCCCTGAGCTTTTACTCATTATCATTTGAGTATGAATGATTTTTAGGTCCTTTTGGGGTTTTTTAATAGAAAGAAAATAAGGAGATGCTGAATGTCTTTGTTGGAGAGAGGAGCAGAACCAAGAGGGCAGATTCGGAGACTGGATGGGAGTGGGGGAAAGGTAGGGAGAGAGAGTGTGGAACTTGAAGCTTGGGAGCAATGAAAAAAAAAAGAGAGAGAGAGAGAGAACTCAACATGGCCTGCTGAAATGAACATTTGAGGGCCCTGTGCCCTGGACAAAGCTATTATCGTCATATCTGTGTTCACATTTGTAAAAAGAGAAGGCTAGATTAAATCAGAGCTTCTTAAACTTTCTCCATTTATGATCCCTTTTCACTCAAGAAATTTTTTCTGTTACCTGGATATATGAGTATATAAAATAGGGATACAAATAAAATATTTACTGTTAATCATAATTTATGATCCCCCATATTCAGTCATGTGGCCCCACATGGGATTGTGACTCAAAGTTTAAAAAGCTTTGGACTAGATGATACATTGAAATTTGAGACAAAAATATCTCTGAATCTCATCTTTCTCATAAGTCCAATGAGGGAGTTAAATGGCATGATTTCCAAGGTTCCTTCTATCTTTAAATAATATACTTTACATACATTTAAGTGATAAACTTTACCTGCAAATCATATTTGTTGGAGCAGTATGGAAGCCTGAATGTTAAGCTGAAGACAGAAAAAAATCAAAGTTTTATTTGAGTGATAGAGCAGATAGATGACATCAGTAAGTCTGAGCATTGTATCAAAATTTCTCTTTGATTAAATGGCAAAGCACATCTAATCAAAAGAGATTTGGATTCAACTTCAGGAGATATGGATTAAGGGCAGGAGTTACTCTGAATGTTTGTTTGGTTTCCTTTTGCCTTGGTTTCTTATCTCTGTGAAACTAGGATAATATCATTGGTCCTTTAAAATCTAAAACTCTTTCCCTCTATGCTAGGCAGATTTCTTACTCCTTGTGGCATGTTAGAAACTTCCAAGATACTAAAAATAATTTACAAACATGTATCTACAATAAAATGTCAAAATATAGGATGAAATAAGTCACCAGAAAGGAAGTGAGAGGATAACTTTCATATTTATGAATTTCTGTGAATACTTTTTGGGAGTATTGGAGTGGGGACTGTGGGCATTCTTCTAATGAGATAAGATAAAAACCATATTCAAAAACTATGGCTACCTGGATACCTACATGGGAACTAAGGTCCTTTATACTACCATAGACACACGCTTTATCATGAGATTCCCAAGGGAAACTATGTGTAGGGACATTAGTCAAAGAGTGTGATTTTGTGAAAAGCCTTGCAAGATTGAGCCTGGTCCATGTAAATTTATGGTTTGGGATTTCAGATTATAGCTTATAATTATAAAAGTTTATCTAGGAGTGTTTGATTTTTTAAAATGTAGACTACTTGCCCTCGAAGAACTTAGATTGGGATAACCTTTCAAAATTGTATACGAGAGTATATGTTACAATGTCATCCTATCATCTACTTCAAACACAAAGAAAAACTTTGAAAATTTTTTCTCCCATTTAAATTCATTGAATCATAGATTTAGAACTGAAAGAGACATTAGGGATTATTTAATCCAACCCTCTCCATTTACAGATGAGGAAACTGAGGCCAGGATAGGGTTAATTAACTGTTTAATGCTGTTCAAGGACATCTAGGTACTGCTATAGTACGTAGAATGCCAGATCTGGTAGGAAGTCTCATCTTCCTGAGTTCAAATCTGGCCTCATCCTCTTAATAGCTTGTGTGACCTGGACAAGTTCCCTGACCCTGTGTGCCTCACTCAGTTTCCTCATCTGTAAAATGAGCGGGAGAAGGAAATGGCAAACCCCTCTAGTATCTTTGTCAAGAAAATTCCAGAAGGGTTTTGGACATGACTGAAAAACAGCTCCAGACAAATGCTGCTCCGGTATTAAGGGGAGGAGCTGGGATTTGAATCCAGTTCTTCTGATTCAAAGCCAGCAATCTTTCCATTTTGCCACACTGTCCAAGTCCTTCCCTATCGTCCTTTCCAGGTGAATTTGCATTTTAAAAGAGAATTCTTGGAAACATCAATGAGATGCAAAGAAATAAATGGTAGGATATTAAGCATCCGTGAGGAAGATGGGTGTAGAGCCTTTCTGGGTCACTGAAATCACACCTGGGATGCAGCCACCTACTCCATTAATGGTTGAGCCAGCCCCCAATTGTTGGTACTGTAGGGCTCTAAGTTTCCTTAATTTATGCACGCAGTTCCGATTAAGGTCAAGAAATTTCAAGTAAAGTTCTTTATTGAGTTGGATTTTGCATTTTAATGTGCCCAGATCTTCAAAAGGGGAGCATCCAAACCGAAAAGAATGAGGTAAACACTTAAGCCCTCCATTTTCTTACCATGTTCATTCTTGAAATAAATGCAATGAATAAGGGTTGTTTAAATAATTGACAATGATCATTTGTTATTCGGACTTGATTTTGTTTTCTTTTGCCAATGAAGAGCATCACAGTTTAATTCAAATTTAAGCTGATTCAGATTTAAGTCTCAAATGTAAACTTCAGTGTTCAGGGACAGCTACCATGTGTCCTAGCATCATTTCTCCAGACCTCCGGAGCCTTGAGACAATAACATGGTTATAATGATGAATGCATACAGTCTTTTCACCCATTAAGCATAATGACCTCCACTAAAGTCTTCCTCTGATGTCTCATTGTGGCGTGGAAGTGACCTTGGGAAAGCAGCCCAAAGTGGGTGGTAAGCGCCAGCAAAGGCTAAATCCTGATTCCACACCAATAGTCAACAAGTACTGAGGAGGAAAGATCAGCATTTGCAATTGGATGCAAGTTCTTTCTCATTTTACTGAGTTCTAAAGACTTTAAATGTAGCCCTAGCAATGGACTGCTGCCCAGATCGCTTAGCTAAGTTTAGAGAACTTTCTCACCAGGCTGACCACACAGGGATGAAAATTTTCCATCACATAGCTTCAATTATCCAGAGAATTCAGAGTCCAGGAACTTTTGTCCCTAGACAAAGACCTGTGTATACCACATTGTTCCCAATAATTTCCACCTTCCAGATTGAAAGTAGGAGCTGTCTCAGGTTTAAGGAAGAACAACTAATAATTTCTTGATTTGTGTTAGTGATAATTTCAGTTTTATTTATCTATTTATTTGCTGAGGGAATTGGGGTTAAGTGACTCACACAGCAAGGATGGGTTAAGTGTCTGAGGTCACATTTGAACTCAGGTCCTCCTGACTTCAGGGCTGGTGCTCTATCCATTACGCCACCTAGCTGCCCCTGATAATTTCATTTTTCAAAAGGTGGAAGAAGCAATAAAAATCATTGCTTTTCTGATCTAATTCTCACCAAAAAGGAAGAACTAGTTAGTAGGAGGAAATAATAGACTCAGGAGAAAATGACAATAACTGAAACTCTGTAATCTAGGGTTCTTAGAACCCTAAACTCTGGACTTACCTGAACCAGATTCAATCTTGGAGGCCATTCACAAATTAACTATCTTCTATTTGTGTCCCTACTCACAATCTCCTCTAGAAATCTCAGAATATATATATCATATATATGTGTATGTGTGTGTGTGTATATATATATATATCTCATGTCTAAATTTCCATAAATGTGCATAAAAGAATCCTCAGGTCCCATGCAAACAACCCATTAAAAAGATTTTTAGACACAGTATTTCACCCCAAAGGAGACTCATAGAAGTAAACATTTGCTCTATTGTCCTTGCTTTTCCAGTGAGTTCCATCTTTCTTCCACTTCTTCTGAGTTCATGACATTACCCTAAAATTTGATGCTCTCCTCAAATGGAATAAAGCATTTGAGATGATTGGAAGTCAAGCCCTTATCTATCATTTCTGCTTAGTTCAAATACTGTTCCACTTCTTCTCCCTAGGAACATAGGTCCGAGAATTTGTCGCTGTCCAAAATTCTTATTTCCTCTTCAGGAAGCTAGTTTCAGTATTCATGGAGAGTACTGATCAAAATAATCCCCTCTTGGGGTAGAAGGTTATTGCTTGGGAACTCCTTGGAAATGGCACCATTTCTGATCAACAGCTTCCAACTCTGCTGTTCTCTTACTGCTCCTTATACCTAGATCCAGGAACTCAGAATCTGGGAACTTTTGACCCTAAACAACACGAATCCACCTTCCAGACTGAAAATGTCAGCCATAACTGCCATTTCTAGAGCCTGGGAATTTGTGGTTCCTCAGACAGTGCCAATAATTGGGCTTTACCCCCTTCACACCAACCCCAGATTTCTCCATCATAATCTATTTTTAGGTCTCTGGTCTTAAATCTGCTTTCAGCTCTCTCTAAATCTTTCTTTGAACCCTCTGAAAGCTTAGTCTGTCCTTTTTTATAGGTTCAAGCTTCACAAAAGCCTGGCCCAATCAAATTATTCCTGAATGCCAGGCATTCCATTCAGTGGGAAGGTTTCCAGCTAATCAAGGAAGCACAAAGTCCCAAACAATTGCTTCATCCTTTAACGAAGGGCTTCTTAACCTGAGATCCATAAACTTGTTTTAAAACTATTTTGCTGACTGTATTTCAATGTAAGTAGTGTCGTTTGTAATCCTATGTATTTAATAAATTTAAAAGCATTATTCTGAGGAGAGGTCCATAGGCTTCAACAGACTGTCCAGGAGATCCATGACACAAAAAGAGGTTAGGAGCTCCACTTGAATGTCATCAAATTGACTAGATTTTCTTGTTCAAATTTGATAGTCTCCTCCTTACCATAGCTAAAATTTTATAGTCCATATAAATCAAACTATGATATCTCTAAGTCAATTGACTTATAAAGCTCCATCTCTGTCCATCTTTCTTGCAAACTGAGATTCCACTATATAAAAATTGACACAATGCAATAGTTTCCCTCTTTCCTGAATCCCTTTACCAGCATCTTACCTCTGCCCAAGGAATCCAAAGCCTTATCTATGAAGGGCAGTTCTTAGATGCTTCCTAAGTTACCAATCCTCTGTGAGGGTTCAGACTTCCTATAGCTCAATGATTTTAGTGCTTGCAGTCACTTTAAATATACAAAATTCCTTTAGGCTTATTCCAGATTTTATATGTATATGTGTGATTGAAAGAGTCCATCCCAGATCCCCAAAGGAGATAAAATCATAGGAAAAATGTCAACAAATACATATATAAAATGAAACAAAAAAATAAAAATAACAAGCGGTAGCAAAGATTGAAAATAGAAATGGAAAAATAAAACATTTCACCCAGTTATGTACAATTTTGAAAGATCATTCTGATCTATTCCATTCTATGTCAATTAGTCTTGTTTAAAAAAAGAATTAAGCAATCCTTCACAGTGTAACCTCAATTCATGAACTTACATGGACTGGGTTCAATCTTTAAAGGTTTTTCTAGTCAATCAATAGTCTTTTAGTTCATGCTCCTAGCTATAATTTCTTTTGGGTACCTCATGATAAAGTTGATGTACATGTTAGTACAAGGGACTTTAGTTTCCACGTAAACATCAAAAGAACTCTCTCTCTCTCTCTCTCTCTCTCTCTCTCTCTCTCTCTCTCTCTCTCTCTCTCTCTCTCTCTCTCTCTCTCTCTCTCTCTTCTGTGTGTGTGTGTGTGTGTGTGTGTGTGTGTATTTGGATGAAGCTCCTTCATTGGAAGAATGTGTCCCCCCAAAAAATTCCCCTCAATACCAACAATGTCCATGCAGAAGTCCACAAATGTGAAAATTATCCTTACTTTCTTTTCTGATGATTTGTCATTACTTATAACTTCTCATACCAGTTGAGTAGGTTGCATTGTGCCAAATCTCCTTCCTAGGAAATTGGGCACAAAACTTTAGCCCTGTTCTCTAGATCATCCTTTTTACATTATTAGAATTTGGGATAGAGAAGAAGAGGAACATTCCATGCAGTGTCACATCCAGGCTAAATGTTGGGAAAATATATCTCAAAGGAAGAGAAAGGCTGGGAAGATCTCAGAGACCACAGTTCTCCTGGAGAAAGCACCCCGGAAAGGTCAGAATGTTTTCAGGAATGAAATTCTGGAAACAAAACCAGAAACAATTCCAATGAAATTCTCTTTTCTGAGGTTAGCTTAATAGATTGATGACAACAACTTTTGAAAGGATATGGAAGACTTATTTTGGAAAGCAAGGGAAGAATGGGAAGGAGGCAAAAGATGAAGGAAGGTGAAGAGATGAGATGGAATAGGATCACTTGTGCATGTAGAGAGACATTTGCTTTAGTAAGCATTAAGGTCATCTCTTCCTGTGAGATGGGTGAAGGAGAAGTCATCTTGAATGATGGAGGAGGAAAGAGAGGAGAAAAGACTAAAATTATATCACTTAATTCATAAATCCCTGATATTCTTCTAGCCATATAATGATATTTTTTCACTGTGACATTCTTGCCTTATTGTCAAAATGGTGCAAGGTATCCCAGACTCTTGGTTCCAAAGGACCAATGTAGGTACACAGATACACAATGTAGATCTGCCAAGTCAGATGTAAAAAATAGGTAAGATGTGGGTGGACACAAGGGGATTAATGGAAAGGAAGGAATAGAAGCAGATTAATACCCCAAAATGTGGCATCATCCTAAGAATATTATGAGAAGTGCTCATAGACAGATCGATAATCTTAAGAACGACAACAGAAAAGGTTCTATGAGTTTTATCGTGGAACTGATTTCAGATCCAACGTGGTAAGCCTTCTGGACCTGGACTTGTCTTAACTCTGACATTTACTAGTGACCCCGGCAGGTCATCTTCACTTTTTTGCCTCAGTGACCTCATTTGTAAAATAGAGATAATGATGCTTGTCATACCTATTTACACAGGGTTGTTTGAAGATCAAATGAGATAATGTATGGGAAGCGCTCATCTGCAAAAGTTAGTTTTAAATTTTACTAACTCAAGTTCTCCCACTTTAAGCAATAGAATGTGCTCTTTCTCAGACTGGAAATTGCTTTAAGAGAATGCTCTAATATATAGGTAATATCCTTGTGTGTTTTAATCAGATTGTTGAAAATCAGGAATGATATCATAATCATTTCCTAGTAATATAAAAATTTCCCAGAAATGTCAGCTGCACATTTTTAGTAATTACATTATGCTAATCAACTAAAATGGCTTAGTAATAAATGCTAATAAATAAAAATAAAATCAGAATCTTAGTATCACAAGGTTAGCAGAAACCTCCAGAAGTCAGTCAATCCATCCCTCTGCCTCCAGGCATATTTCACCCCTAAACAATTTCAGAATGAAATAATAGCATGGCAAAGGATTTGTAGTATATTGGATTACTTCTTTCTCTCCCCACTACATTATCAGACACCACCACCTACCCCTTGCCTGCCAGTCCAGAAAAATGTCAATAAGTTTCACTTATTTCAGAGAACATTAACAAAGATTGAAATTTATTTGAGGAGATATTTAAATAATTAAATGGAGCAAATTCTCAGAAATGAGGCCACAAGTATACCTTCCAATATGCCTGCAGGCCTAGTTATTACACAAGATAAAATTGAATACTGTGCTTGGACAGATGTGATAGTTTCTTAATGGCCCATGTAACATAGTCAATGGTTTATTTCCTATCAACAGTTCCACAAAAGCTCGGTATATTTTAATAGTGTTTTAGATGTGTGTGGATTAGGAAATATGTTTAGAACCGTGCCTCATATTTTGCAGAAAAAAAAAAAAATTGAGGCCATTTGTTATGTTCCCTCTTCTCCTTTCCTTTTCCCTCATCCCATATTATGCAGATGCCTTCTGCCACTTTCTCCTCCTTCACTCCTGTCTTACAGGAAGAAGTGACTTTATACCTTGCCAAAGTAAATACCTTTATCTCCACAAGAGATCCCATTCTATCCCTTCTCCTCCACTTATTTTCAGTCTTTTCCTGGCTACTAGCTCCTCTCCTACTGCCCTACTACTCCATCCTCCAGAAACCATCACTTCCTTTCATTACCGTCCTTTACCTTCCATTCCCTTTACCACTAATTATTGTCCTAGATCTCATTTTCCCCAGTGGCCAACCTTCCTGAGAAGGCCATGTGTAATAGTTCCCTCCACTTTCTCTTATCTCCTCTTCTTCACTTCTTACACTGCATCTTCTGACTTCATCGTTCCACTGAAACGGCCCTCCCCAAAGTCACCAGCATTCTCTCAATGTCCACATCCAATGTGCATTTCTTAATCCGTGTCCTTGACCTCTCTGCAGCCTTTGACATCATAGAAAATCTTCTTTGTTCTTGATATTTTCTTTCCTCTAGTTTTTGAGGCACCATTCTTCTCCTACATATCCGATTACTTCTCAGTCTCCTTTTCTGGATGCTCATCCAAGTCATACTCTCCAATTACATGTTGCACAGGGCTCCTCCTCTCTTCTGCCTCTGTATTACTTCAAATGGAATTCATTACCATTTCTATGCTGATTATTTTTTTTATTAAAGCTTTTTATTTTTAAAAAATATTTTTATTATAGCTTTTTATTTACAAGATATATGCATGGGTAATTTTACAGCACTGGCAATTGCCAAGGCTTTTTATTTTTCAAAACATATGCCTGGATAATTTTGCAACATTAACCCTTGCAAAGGGATATGAACAGACAATTCTCAGATGAAGAAATTGAAACTATTTCCACTCATATGAAAGAGTGTTCCAAATCACTACTGATCAGAGAAATGCAAATTAAGACAACTCTGAGATACCACTATACACCTGTCAGATTGGCTAAAATGACAGGAACAAATAATGATGAATGTTGGAGGGGATGTGGGAAAACTGGGACACTGATACATTGTTGGTGGAGTTGTGAAAGAATCCAGCCATTCTCCACTGATGGGCACCCACTCAGCTTCCAATTTCTTATGCTGATGATTCTTAAATCCATTTATTCTGACCCAAACTCTCCCTGACCTATAGTCTCACATCTCCAACTGCCTTTTAGACATTCTGTATTGTATGTTCAGCAGACATTTTTAATTCAACTAAAACTAAACTCATTATTTTTCCCCTAAACCCTCTAGTCCACTACCTTCTCTACTACTATTCTCTCAGGCTCCCAGGATGTCAGATCAGGTGCCATCCTTACCTCAAGTCTCTCTCATCTGCCACCCGATCCAATCTGTTTCCAAGACCTGCTGATTTTACCTTGGCAACCTCCTTCTTGTATAATCTCTTCTCTCCTCTCTGCTGCCATTCTGATACAGATCCTCATCTCACCCACTGACTATTGGAGTAACCTGTTGCTGATTCTGCCTGCCTCAAGTCTCTTCCCATTCCAAACCATCCTCCATTCAGTAAAGATATTTCCAAATGTGCAGATCAGACAACATTATACCAGACTCAATAAATTCCTCTGACTTTATCATCTCCAGGATCAAAACCAAAATCCTCTGGCATACAAAGCCCTCATGACCTGCCCCTCCATACCTTTCCCACTCTTCTTAGACCTTATTCCCTGGCTCTTATATTTTGATTGTGCAACTCTGATCTCCTTATTGTCTGTAAACAAGGCACTGCACTTCTTGATGCTATATATTTTCTCAGTCTGTCCATCATGCTTGGAACACTCTCCTTCCTCATCACTGCCTCCTGGCTTCCCTGGATCCCTTTTACGGGAAGTCTTTTCCAACTCCTCTTAATTCTAGTGTCTTTTTTTTTTTTGTTAATTATTTCCTATTTATGATGTGCATAGTTTTTTTTTAAATGTTTGTTTCTTGTCTCCCCCATGGAACTGTATTCTTCTTGAGGGCAGAAACCATCTTTTGTATCCCAAATAGTGTCTTAATATGTCCAGTAAGCAGTTAGTCATATATAAATGGAGTTCAAGGTAGTTCAAGGTAAAATTTGGTATATCAATATGGGAATCGATCTGGTGTGAAAAAAATAATTTAATCTTTTGGAGTTAATGTGGTCAGTATGGGAAAGAGTGAAGTACAAAGAAAAGTGGATTGAGGAATTCCATATATTGGGGTTGAGGAATAGTGGAAGGTAAAAAAAAAAATGCACAAGGAAGTAAGAATATCAGAGAAGAATAATGTTGTGAAAGCCTAAGAATGAGAGAGTTTCTAGGAAGAGGATTCATTAACAATGTCAAAAACATCAGAAAGATCAGAAAGAATGAGAACTCAGAAAAGAACACTGGATTTAACAGTTAAGGGCATTAAATAGAAAGAAATAGTAGAGTAGTAGGGTCAGGATCCTTTTCATAATAGTTTGAGAATTAAGTCGTTAGGAAGAAAATGTGGGGAAGGGAAGTAAACAGGTAGTTCTAGGAGACTGGTAATGAAAGAGAGGTATAAATCAATAATATGAGGGGATGACAGAGCTACTTAGAGAGAAGAGAACGGATAAAATCAGTGTTACAGAGAGAAATACAAACAAACACTATTATAAACAGAAAAACTTGAAATGTGTATATGAAAGGATAATATGGACCAATAATAGGTGTTTGAATTATAACCAAGATATATAGAATATTGTACAATTGGAGTGCTTGTTAGCCCTCAGAAACCTCAGCGAAATATAAAGATTTGATCTGATTTTTCTGTATTTTGTCTTATTTATTTCATGGCATTTATATTAAATTCATATATAAGATGTCCCTCTCAGGGTTATTTCTTTGTTTATTTGAATCCAATAAACATTTAATCACTCCAACAAAATGTCCTCCTGCCCTCCTGCCCTCCTGCATATTTATTGGTAATTTTGCTGATTTCTCAGCTCTTTGACTATAAGACTGTTATGAAATAAGTCACTATTGGGTAGCAGAGAGTGACCTCGAATATTGCTCAGCTAATCAGAACCAGACCATAGTTCAGTTCACCCATAGGCTGTTATTGTATTGGTTACAAATGAAACAACATTTCTTTTAGCACGCGGGCTATTCACCTTTCTAATTTGAAAAGATAAGACGTCTCTTTGTAAAATTGCAACTTCACTTTTGACTGATTTGGGGGGAGACCTATATGTTAATCATTAAGAGATAGGTCCATTCAGCTTGGTTTAAACGAACAATTTGCACAATTCAGCTTGGTTTAAGCCAACAATTTGTATTGCTGTTTATGACACTGGAGAATAGCACCCTAAGAAATTGCCCATTGGTATATACTCAGCACTGAGGATATGGGAAAAGCAGAAATGTTGAATTTAAATTTAAAGAACTTGCAAATACTAGGTTACAGTAAACCAATACTGTACTTAAATTTTTGCTCTATTTTAATTTAATAACTTTGTTAAAAAATAAATTAAGCTGAGAATTTTGGGATATCATTGAAGTAAGATTCTACGGCATTTCTTTGAGAAGACAGTGAGTTGGTTTTGGGGAGGAGTCCTTTATTCATTCATGTTTCTAAGTTTCATTCTGACTCAAGAATGAACAAAAGGTCAGCCAAAGATCTGCCTAATGGTCTCCACTCCATAGGTCTTTGTGACCAATGACCAAGACTAGATTCCAGAGTTGAGTCTAAAGAAGAGAATGAAGAGATAAAGAAGAAAACAAAGGAGAAAGAAGATACAGAGAAAAAGTGGTAGGGCAAGAAAGTTGGAGGTCAGAGTGGACCAACGTCACATACCCATTACCATGTTAACATTGACTTGCTGATTTGGGAACTATGGTGCTGACAATCCAGGTCAATTCTTTATTTTGTTCCACTACTGTTTTCACCATAATGTCATTGGAAGACCCTCCTCATTCTGGCCATCCCTCTGCCTTACACAACCTGGGCATTGTATGTGGAAGAAATGATGTCAGCAACAAAGTTGAGTTCTTCAGACAAAGAGAAGAACATGATAAAATGTGAATAGTAATCATTTTTAGATTGTAGTCTCAGTGCATACAAAGGCTTGCTGGTCTGCAAATGACCCTCCAAAAGGTGAAGAACTATTTCAAGTCATCTGCTCTAAACTAAACTAATATACAAACTCTTTTCCAAAGAAGCAGTTAGTTAACTGCCTTCTGCTTTTTTGAAGTTATTAAAACAAGTTTTCAATATTTGAATGTTTGTGGTTCTTTCTTATGAATACAAATCAACAGTAACTTAATATCTATATCTCTTTTAAGTTCTTTCAAAAATTGCTGTTACTTCAATTAGTTTTAAATGACCTTGAATAGTTCTTTGAATTAAGTAAGGGAGGGAAGGTCTTCTGGACACCGTCAAACAGACATATCTATCTACAAAATAGGCAGTTTTTTATATATAAGCTATTATGAGAAGTCCTCAGTTGGGTTTTAGTCCAAAAAGTATTTAATAAATATTATATCTGTAGCACAACATTCAATTTAAAAAGAATTTAAGGAGCACCTACACACACACACACACACACACACACACACACACACACACACACACACACAAAGCATTGGTTTAGTCCCTAGGGACATAAAAACAAAAATAAAATCATTCCTGTCTTCAAGGAGATTTCCATTGGAGTAAATGATATCATTTTTAGAATTTGGGAAAACTGGGTTATGAAAATATTATGCCTCTATCTATAGGACCTCCCAGACTGGATATGACTAACCCTTAATAAAAGTTTGTTGAATACTCTGTGGAATTCTAAACAACTTGCTGGGGTATTTCCACCAAATTGATTCACTGACAATGTTGTCTTGGGTCATTTTCATTTATTTATTTATTTATTTTACTGAAAAGAGCTGAGTTACTCATGGTTGATCATCACCCAATGTTGCTGATACTGTGTCCAATATTCTTCTGGTTCTCCTCATTTCACTTAGCATCAATTCATATAAGTAATTCCAGGTTTTTCTTCCTATTCATAATTTCTTATTGAACAATACTATTTCATTCCATTCATATACCACAGCTTGTTCAGCCCTTCCCCAATTGATGGTTTTTCAACATTTTGCCACCACACAAAGGGCTGTCATTAATATTTTTGCAAATGTAGGTTCTGGATGCTAGCCTCTTAATACAGTTTAAAATCACATATCACACTGCTAACACATACAAAGCTTGTAATCCAGATCTACCACCCACCTACCTATTTACTTTCTCTTTTTCTTTCCCTCCCTCCCTTCCTCTCCTTCCCTCTCTCCCCCCCCCCTCTTTTTCTTTCTCTCCCCTTCCCTCCCTCCCTCTCTTGCCTGATTCTGTTTACTTCAGTTTGCATCAGTTCATGTAAGCCTTTCCAGGTTTTTCTGAAATAATCCTGATTGCCATTTCTTATAGCACAATAATATTCCATTACAATCATACACCACAGCTTGTTTAGCCATTCCCTAGTTGATGAGCATCCCTTTGATTTCCAAGTCTTAAAAGAGTTGCTATAAAAATTTTTGTATATAAGGAGGTCCTTTATTTCCCTTTAAAAAGTATCTTTTAGATATAGACTTAGCAGAAAGCACACTTTTGAAAATTGTGCAATATTGAGTATCTTTGACAACTAGTCAATTTTTCTAAGTCTAACTATGATTATAATCTATGGATTTTTGTTGGGATTTAAATCAATTGAATTCCCATGCCATTGAAGCATATTCATCACCATGTCTTAGATATATTTCTTAACTTTTTGTGGCACGTTGCCTGTTGCAAAATGCTGCATGAGTCTATCTTCACTTGGGAATTCTAATTCCAAAACAATTCTGATTCTCAGTATGTCATTGTATTTATTAGAGCTGATCGTTCCTTCAATGGGAAAAAAACTTTCATGTAAAATAAAAAATCCTAAAATTATTTTTGGGGTGGGAAATGGATGTTCTACAATTTGGTGAAGATGGACAGATCTTTCAGACTCACCTGATCTTTTTTTTTGTTTGTTTGTTTGCTTTTTTTAACAACAGTTTCAATATAGCTTTCAGTAAAAGTAACTTTTCCCCAATCTTCAGTATTCCAATCTTTGTATTGTCTGGTTCATGATGTGATTTTTTTTTCTTCTTTCATAGCAATAGTTAGCAGCTATTTTTAAAAACTGGTCTTCATTTCTCATTGCTTCAACTTGAAAAAATGTATGCTGCATCATAAAGGAATCTATAACATTCTCTCCAGATATCAGATCCAGCTAAACATCTGCTTGTTTTCTGAACACTAACTAAGCAATTTCACAGTATTGAGTTGTCAGTTCATTGTTTTTCATTTTCAAATGTACTTTTTTTTTTTTTTTTTTTGCACATTAGTGAATTTTTTTTTTTTATTTTGGATTTAGTCCTTGGCTTTCCCATGCCAATAGCTGCTGCATTATATCTATCGTCAATGGAATATTTATAAGAGCTGTAACTTTTATATATTTTCTTGAAGAAATATCCACTTTTAAAATCCACAGAATTAAAAATATAATAAAAGGAAGTAATGAAATATGTATATCTGGCATGAAATCCAGGACTTAGCTGACAGATAACTGATTAAAGGTGGAAAAACCAATTCAATTTGGTTTTATCTAATCAAGATCAGATATTCCAACTCTGAGGTAGGCACTTATGAGCATTTAAATTTAAGTCATTTTCTATTTATTGCTTATCCAAGAAATTCACACACCCTGACAGCTTTCAAAGCTCTTATTACTTTTTGCAATCATTGTTCAGATATTTAATGTTCACAAAAGAAATCAGTTGCCAAGTGAAAGTATTCTTTATCTTTTTTGTATTAGTATAATTTGGGAGAGGTTATAAGAAAGCATGTTTTTAGGATAATATTTTAAGTGGAATTCATGAAGTTTCTTTACTGAATTAAAATTTGACATTTTTAATAGCCTAGGGCAAACCCCAGTTAATAATATTGCATCAGTGATACAAGATTTGATATGTGTTATAGAAACTAATGGTGGTAGAGTTTCTAATATCAATGTTATTTGCAATACAATGAACATAGAGGCAACCAAAGGCAAAAAGTGCACAACATCTGAGGATCTGGTCAGACAGATCAGCTCCTCCTCAGGTTGCAAAGAGTTGTAATGATCTCTGTTTGTAGATTCAAGAACACAAATTTTACATCTATCTTGAAAGCATAAGCTATTGAAAATCCAGCTTCATAGTCATTTCCAATAGCCTAGTCTCTAAAAGAAATATATTTATATATATCAAATCAAATCAAATCTCAGAATTCTAATGATTAGTTAAATTGCTGGAAGGGTTATGTTTCAGAATGCTTCAGTGTTTGTACTAATGTTGGTAAGTTAAAAAAAATAAGTCAATCCCACTTATTATATATGAGCAATTGGTAAAGATACCTTTTACAATAGCTTGTTGTTATTTTTTCAGAAAGGCTGTTGCCAGAATTGCTAAGACTTTCATAGATTTTTTTTTCATCTTATTCATGTTGTGTCTTTGTGCCACAGTAATTCCTTAATATATTCCTGCCACATGTTCTCTGCCGTACTTGGATTATACCAGAATATCATCAGTGCCATGTTAGAAAGGACTTCGATAAAGTGGAAAATATCAAAAAGAAGAAGGTAGAAGGTTTCATATTCATATGAGGATCATTTGAAGGAATTGCAAACATTTGGGTTAGAGGAGACTTGGAGAGGACTTGATACATCTTCAAATATTGGAAGGACTATCATTTCAAAGAGTGACTAAACTTGTTTTCTTTGTCCCCAGTAATCAGAACTAGGAAGAATGGGTGCAAAGTTAGCTTTGATATGATTTAGAAAGACATAGGACCTTCAATTAATGTAGTGATCAACCGTGGTTCTGGAAAACTAATGATGAGGCCACCTACTTCCTGGCTGACAAAAAATATTATGCACTATGATATAAGTTGTTATTAACTTTGTCCCTTTAGACCACATGTGCAAGAATGTTTGTAGCAGCTCTTTTTGTAATGGCAAGAAACTGGAAATTAAGTGGAGGTCCATCAGCTAGCGAATGACAGGATAAGTTAGGGTATATGAATATTATGGAATATTATTGTTTCATAAGAAATGATCAGCAGGATGATTTCAGAAAGGCCTGGAGAGACTTACATGTACTGATGCTGAGTGAAATGAGCAGAACCAAGAGAACATTGTACACAGCAACAATAAGATTACACAATGATCAATTCTGATGATGTAGCGCTTTTGAGCTGCACAGTCATTCAGACCAGTTCCAATGGCCTTCCGATGGAGAGAGCCATTTGCGTCAATGATAGGACTATGGGGATTGAGTGTGGATCACAACATAGTGTTTTCATTTTTTCGTTGTTGTTGTTTGTTTGCATTTTGTTTTCTTTATTCTTTTTTCATTTTTTGATCTGATTTTTCTTGTGCGGGATGATAATTGTGGAAATATGTATAGATTTGTACATGCTTAACATATATTGGATTACTTGTCATCTAGGGGAGGGAGTAAGGGAAAGGGAGGGAAAAAATTGGAACACAAGTTTTGCAAGGGTGAATGTTGAAAACTATCTATGCATATATTTTGGAAATTTTAAAAAACCAACCCTGTCCCTTTAAAGTTCCCACAATTATATTTTGCAATAATTGGGTTTTTAATGGTATTTTCTTCTTCCAAATATGTGTAAAAAAACCTTTACCTTCATATGAGATTGTGTTCTAGATTTTCCCCCTCCTTCCCCCTCCTCTCTCCAAGACAGCAAGCAAGGTTAAATATGTGCAATTATTCTAAACATATTTCTGAATTTGTTATGTTGAGCAAAAAAAAAAAAATAATAAAATAAAAAAAAATAAAGAAAAGAAAGAAAGAAAGAAAAAGAAAAAGGAAAAGGAAAAAAAAGGAAAAACATGAGAGAGGAAAAAAAAAACTAGCAACAAACAACAACAAAAAAAAAAAAAAAAAGGGAGGCAGATGGCAAATAGGTGGTACAGTGGATACAACACCAGCCCTGGAGTCAGGAGAACTTGAATTTAAATTGGGTCTCAGACACTTAACACTTCCTAGCTGTGTGATCCTGGGCAAGTCACTTAACCCCAATTGCCTCAGCAAGAAAAAAAAAAGTGAAAATACTATGTTTTGATTCACATACAGTCTTCATAGTTCTCTCTTCAGATATAGATGCACTGTCTAAGTCCATCACAGTTGATCATCACATAATCTTGTTGTTATTGTGTAAAATGTTGTGTAAAATGTTCTCTTGGTTCTGCTCACTTCACTCAGCATCAGTTCATGTAAATCTCTCCAGGCCTCTCTGAAATCCTCCTGCTGATCATTTCTTATAGAACAATAATATTCCATAACATTCATATACCACAATTTACCTAACCATTCTCCAAATGCTGGGCATCCACTCAGTTTCCAGTTCCTTGTCACTATAAAAAGGGCTGCCACAAACATTTTTGCACATGTGAGTTCTTTCCCCTCATTTATAATCTCTTTGGGATACAGACCCAGTAGAGGTACTTCTGCAGTGATTATTAAAACACTTTTACAACAATAAAGTTCACTCATGCTCCTCTGTTGCCTAATTATTGATACCCAATACAATTAAGAAAGAGAGATCATAGAGATGCAGAATGAAATGGTCATTTTTGGACATGGTCAATGTGAGAATTTATTTTTTTCATTCTGCATAGTTGTTTTAAGGATTTGGGTTCTTGTTTTCCAGGGGAAGGAAGGTCAGAGGAAAAGAAAATAGATGATAGTTAATTTTTTAAAATAGGGGGGGGAAAACAATCTAAGTTTGATGTAAGAAACAATTTCCTAATAATTAAAGCTATTCAAAAATGAAATTGACTACCTCAAGAGGTAATAGGTTCCCTGTTGCTAGGGGTTTACAAGTAAAGGCTATATGACTACTTTTCAGGAATGATATAGAGGGAATATCTTTTTAGGTAAAGGTTGTATTAAAGATGGCTTCTAAGATTCCTTCCAACTTGAAGATACTGTGACTTGTGATTGTACCACTTCACTTGAAAGTGAAAAATACAACTGCTTATGTTAATGAAAAAAAAAATGAAGCCCTAGCATCTAATCAAAGCCCTTAAGCCCATTACACATATCCAGTGGATCATGTAAATTGTGCCAGTTTTAAAATTAAATGTAATAAAGTTTGTGAGGAAAATAACTTACCAATAATACAGCACTAGAATAATATCTATATCCAAATCTTAAGCTTGGCCTTTTTTTTTCTTCATAGGAGAAAATTTTTGCAAATCTTGACCAAGCTTAGGCTGAGTTACTTATAGCCTGTATCATTAATGACACAGGTTAAGCACCTTTCATTCCTATTTTCTCCTAAAATTTTCCATAGTTTCATGGTGGTCTTCTTTTCTGGAATTCCTGGTGTGGTGTCATATTCTCATGATTTCCTGATCAACAGAAAACAAAATCGCAGAATGACTTCATGGAACTCTACCTCATTTTGACACATCAGACACATGAGTGAAAAAGGACAAAAGTCAAATTGGAATGCTCCATATTTGTTTTGTCCAGTAAGTTATTGGATGTATCCCACCCAAGACAAAGTGAATACAATCCAAGATGGTTCTAATGACTAAACAAAACAAGAGCTTCTGGTCCACCATAATCTATTTAGTATCACTCTTGCTTGTTAAAGAAAAATAAACAAACAAACAAACAAATAAATAAATGGAAATCAATCACGGATGGACAATTCACCCATCTGCTTAAAAAATGATTCCTAGTTTTAAGCTTGGCAGATTTAAGGATGTTTTCTACAATAATAGAACGGTTGCTCACTCCTGCATATGTTCTAGTACATTGCAATGTGTATAAACACACACATACACACACACACACACACACACACACACACACCCCTTACAATACATCAACTAACAATATTATAGTTGACAAGATACATAGTGAAAATATGGAAGACAGGAATCAGAAGGACTGTATTTGAATCTCACCTCCATTACTCATTAGCTGTGTGACATTGTGCAAATCACTTAACCTCTCTTAAACCTTAAATAAAAATATTTACTTTATCTATTTTGATGTAAAGAAAACATCTTATAAACCATAAAGTGATGTCAATATGTTATTTTTGCATGCTGAGGGATAATGAATATGCTGAAATAGAGAGATAATAGGATAGAATGACATATTATTATAGCTTAATAATATTATTAAAAATATAGTGCAATATAAGATAATGTACAGTTATTAGTCCTTATGAGTTGCTGTTAACTTTGTCCCTTTAGAGTTCCCATAATTATATAATAGTGCAATGATTTCTGAAGCAGTTCTGTAGCAATAAAGTTCCCTCATGTTGCAAATCTGCTCATCTTTTGCTTAGATACTAATACCCAACACAACTTCAGCAAGTAACAATGTAAACTGAAATGTGAGCCACTCTTACTGTTTTCTCAACACCTTATCACTCAATCCTTTTTGAAACCAATTTTGATGAGAATTTGGAATAAATTTAATTTTTAAATTACTCTCTACTTTACAAATATCATCACATATGAGACTTTCCATGCACAAAAAACAGAAAGGTAGGAGTGTACAAGAAACTATCATTCTCTACTATATGTGGTTTGAATTTTTCAAAAGAAATAACACATTCGACACATTCATCTTAAAGTTGTCTTTCTTGCCCTATTCTTTTAAACCTGCTCCCACCATTTTCTTTTTTTTTTTTAATGCTATAGTAATCTCTCTTTTTTTTTTTCTCTTCTTTTCCCTCCCTTTTGTCCTCATCCTCCAACCTCCCTCACCCCCATTATTTTATTGTTTATTTTAAGTGAACCAAATTAATTCTACTGGTTGATTTTTTTTATTATTTAACTAGTATCTAATCATTTTTATAATTACTAAGTGGTATGAGATGGCTCCCTTCCTTCATTTTTTCCACTAAAAGAAGAAGCAACATGATGCAATGGTCAGAACCTTGGGTTTGGAATCAAGATAACTTGCATTCAAATCTGGCCTGGAAACTTACCACTAATTTCTCTGTCTCCGTTTCTTTGTCTGTAAAATAGGGATTATAATGACATTTACCCCAATGGATTGTTGTGAGAATGAAATGTGATAATGTTTGTAAAGTACTTTGTAAACTTTAAAGCATTATATCAGTGCTAGTTATTGTCATGATGATTATGTCCCTTTAGATTTTTAATATTTTTTGTCCTAAATAAAATTTTTTATTAAAGTTTCTAGCTCTATAAAGTAATATTTTGGTAATTTGGGATCTCCCTGAATGAATTAACCAATTTTGACAATATTGCCATTTTTAACATATTGGCATTGCCCAACTATGACAATTAATATCTTTTTAGTTATTTAAGTCTGCCTTTATTTTCGCAAAGAGTGTTTTAAGATGTATTCATATAGTTCCTATATATCATGGCAAGTGGACTCCAAATATTTTGTTCATTCTGTAGTACTTTTGAATGGAATTTCTTTTTATCACCTACATAAAAAACCTGATGATTAATGTAGATTTTTAATATTTTACCACTTTGTTAAAACCATAAATTGTTTCAATAAAATTTTATCACATCTCCAGGTTTCTTTAAGTAAACAATCAATTCATCTAAAAATGACTATAGTTTTGTATCCTCTTTGACCATGATTATTCCCTTAATTTTTCATGTCTTATTGTTATATCAAACATTTCTAAAATCATATTAAGTAAATGTTGATATTGGTCATCCTTGCTTTGCCCCAATGTTACTGGAAACACATCTAGCATTTTTCTGTTACATATAATGCTGTTTCTTAGATTAAATAGATACTGTTCACCATATTTAAAAAAGGACTACTTATTTCTATGCTTCCCTAGTGTCTAGTGTTTTTAACAGAAAGACATATTGTATTTTGTTAAAAGATTTTCTGCAGTCAGGATTTTTGCTGTCTGTCTTTTGTTATCAATGCAGTTGCATTTTTAATATAAATTCAAGATGTAAAGTTGAGATAAAGTAAAAGAGCTAAAAATAATATTTTACTTTAAATATGTCTGCATTTTAAATTAGAAATGTAAAGCAGGAGTTTACGCATTATCTTTTACTGCTTCCAAAGCTACAGAAAAATTGTTTTTACCAGACTATGTGTTAAAAGAGGCTAAATATTGGTTATCCTATAGTATGAAATATCTCTACTCCTGCATGAAACACAAGATACTAGAATATGAGAAACAGTAATCTGCAGCAATTGATTGACCAAAATTTAGCCCTCATCTTTATGTTGCAAGAGTGAAACTTTTTTTTTTTTTTCTTGAGTGAGGCTCCCAAAAAACCTGAAATCTAAACTTAGGTTCTATCACTCAAGAAAAAGAAAAAAAAAAGTGTCATATATTAATATCATTCTAAAAAATTGTCAATGTATCTGGTTTTTTGTTTTTGTTTTTGTTTTTGTTTTTGTTTTTGCTGAAGCAATTAGGGTTAAGTGACTTGCCCAGGGTAACACAACTAGAAAGTGTTAAGTGTTGTCTGAGACTAGATTTGACCAACTCCCCCTGGTTTTATTTTTTTAAGGAAGTATCTTGGGGCAGCAGGTGGCGCATTGGATAAACCACCAGCCCTGAAGTCAAGAGGACCTGAGTTCAAATCTAATCTCACTTCTGATCACACTTAATATTTCCTAACTATGTAGCCCTGGGAAAGTCACTTAACCCTAATTACCTCAGCAAATAACACATTTAACATGTATGAGATTGCCTGTCATCTAGCGTGGGGGTAAAAGGAAGAAGGGGAAAATTCAGAACAGAAGTGAGTACAAGGGATAATGTTGTTAAAAAAAAAAAAAATTACCCATTCATATGATATGTACTGTCAAGAAAAATTGTAATTATAAAATTAATAAAAAATAATTACTTCAGCAAAAAATAAGTAAATAAAAATAAAAGAAATAGCTTTCCTCAAAAATTAATTAATAAATTGTTCTCTAAATGATATTGTTTTCAGAGTTCACTCTAAAATCTTTATAATATTGTAATAGAATTCTTGTATCTGAGAAGCTAAATTTCCATTCACTCTAGATTTTCCTAGCGTGATGCTATTTTTACTTGGTAGAACAGAATGCAGAAATGCAGAAAAAAGAAATGTCGAGATAGCCTGCCTTTCAGACATGACTAATGTTTGAATTTGTTTTGGTTAACTGTGCTTGTTATAATGGAAGACTTTTTAAAGGGGGGACAGAATTGGGAAGCAAACAGTGAAAGCAATTAAGAAGTAAGAAAAGAAAAAAAGGTTGTCAATGATACATTAGTTCACAGAAAAGAGAATAAAGGAAGTTCAGAAGGGGAATTCAGACAAATAATACAATGTGGATACTATCATTTTAAATTTAGGAATTATTTAAAATAAAGTGAACATAATAGGGATTCATGAATTCATATACAATTCTTTTTCTAGTCTTTGTGTAGGGAAATATTCATGTTTATTGTTGTCTGTTAATTTCATGATAAAAACAAAAATTTTAATTGAGTCTTCCTACCATTGGTATACCACAAAAGTTTATTATGAATGCAGTGCCAACAGCAACGATAATACAAATTAATCCCACTCTGGTAGGTTAGGCAGATTCTGCATTTTAATGTCTTTTCCATCTTTTGATAGATTCTTTGCTCTTTTGATGAATCTTTTACCTCACTTATGTGAGATTGGGAATGAGCATCACAATCTACCCATGTCTCCCCATCTGGAACTATATTTGGAGGAAAAGGGAGGAAGATCTACACAATATAATGTGTAGTTGCCTCTCAGTTTCTTGAAGCTCTTTAGAAGTACACAGATGCTAACTCTTATGTCTTAATCATGCTACATGACCATCCCAGCAGTTCTTTTGGTTCCATAATGATTGTGACATTTCATGATTTATAGTCTTATAATATCATTGGAACAATAGTTACTTAAAAGATGAGGTTGGGGTTCAAGTTGAAGACAGGTGCTCAATGAAAATACTGCAATAATTTTCTAGAAACAATCTTACTGTTTCCTCCCCCTTCTCTTCTTCAGTTCTGGATCCAGTTCATTTGTTCATCTGCCGTGTTTAAAACATCTCATAATGTCACTGATCTTCGAGAATGAAGGATGAACATTATCATCACATCATCATCATCAACAACAACTGAATTTACTATTATAACTCTTCCCTTGTCAGGGATAATCTTCACAACATGGTTCTTTCCCATCTTTCCAGCCTTATTGTCTATTATTCTCTTCCTTGCACTCTTTTGTCTAAACATACTGGCATGTGTGCTGTTCTTCACAAAGAATGCTCCATCTCTTTTCTTGGTACCTTCATAGGGGCTGCTCCTCATCCATGAGAAGCCAAATTTCCTCATTGCCCTCTCATCTCATTTGACTCCCTTCAAGATTCAGATCAGTTTCCACAGTCTCAAATAAGCCTTTCCCCCTACCAAACCCTCAACTTCTCTAAGGTTAATTTCCATTAAGGCTTTACTAATCTTGCATATACTTGTAGTACATGTTGTCTCCCCTGTAAAATCCAGGCTCCTTGAGGGCAGCAGTTTTTCCTCCTTTTTCTTTGTATCACTAGCACTTATCAAAATGCCTAGCATATAGTAAAAATGTAATAAATGCCTGTTGCTTGATTGTGGTCTCAGACCAATCAGATTAATTGGTGGAAGGCTAGAATAGCTGAATATTCTGTCCTTTCGATTTCATATCATTCTTTATTCATTCCTTAGTTGGATAGTTAGGCTGAACTCTTGAGTGATTATGGGTGTAATGAAAATATGGGATTATGGGAAACTGGAGCAATTTGACAAGATCAACACAATGCATGCTCCAACCAGAGTATTTGGAGGACCCCATCTCCTTTTTTTTTTTAGTCCCTCCATATGATTTTTTGACTATCTTAATTGTTGCATTGGAATTTTATGACATTAATTGCTTATAATAAATGGGCTACTAATTGAGATTTAGACATATTTCTATTAGAGAGGTTTTAATTCCAATGTTATTTGGGGGAACAACTGTAATAATTAAAATTTATATGGCATTTTATCTTTTTTTAATGTTAATTACTCAGAACAACAGTCCTTTTTCATTGAAAGGCTAACATAATTACCAAATGCTTGAGTATTTTTGGATGCTTAAGCCTAGTTTTTCCTCCTTGCTGTTCCTGAGTGTTACAAAAAGAGAAATGTAGAATCTGAGAGTTAAAGAACATTAATGGCCAACTGATCCAATTCATAACTAAAAAAGAATCTTCACTACAACATTCTTGACAATTAGTCATTCAGCCTCTAATTGAAGGTCTTCACTGATGGGTTCTGCTATCTCCCAAAGCATTCCATTCCACTTTTGGTGAATCTGATTGCTAAGAAGTTTTTTTTTTCCTTCCCTTAAAAAAACCTAAATTAACTCTGTCAGAAATTTGACTCACTGCTTTTACTTAAGAATTTTGGGGTCAAATAGAATAAATCTAATCCTTCTTTCATGTGATGACCCTTCAAATACTTGAAGACAATCTCATATACATACCTTCCTTAGTCTTCTCTTCTTTCCAAGGGCAAAATATTTTTTCTTCTGATTTCTTCCTTCCTATATTATACATATAGAAAAAATATTATTCTACATATATATACATATATATATATATATCCCTCCTCCATTCCCTTCCTAGGACTTTTTGGAATACTTTTTTTTATTCCCTTCAGGGAATTTAATCAATTGATGAACCTACAAACATATTGTATATACCTAGCATATCCCAAGCACTATGCTAGATACTGGGAACACACAGATAATAGCTGAAAAGAGAGAGACCCTGTTCTTATAGTATAATTGAAGAGTCAACTTACTCCTATATAGTCTTTATATACATAGAGAATTACTTAAAACACAAACATAGCACATATAAGACAATCTTGTGGTGGAAAAAAAGAAGGGAGACATTAATATCTGTGGGCACCAGGAAAAAAAATTCATGAAATTAATGGAGCCAGAAATGAATGTTTAAGGAAACCAGGACCTCCTATTTATATTCAAAGTGTAATACAATTTACTACCTATGTGGCAAATCACTTAATCTCACTAAATCTCAGTTTTTTTCAACTGTAAAAATGAGGGCATTGATTGAATGACTTGATGAAATCAATGAACTTTTAGAAAGTTTGTGGAAAAACTTTGCCAGTATCTTATCCTGTTGAATGGCATAATATCCATATATCCATCTGTCATCCAAATGAGTTTCTACTTATTTTCCAGTATTCACAAATCCACTTTGATCATTTCCATTGAAATGACTAGCGGGCTATTCAACTCAATTCAAAAACTCAGTCCAAAAAATTAGTTATTAAATCAATCAATTTAAGGAGAGATTTGCAAAATCCCAGCTGGACAAATAGCATATGTAAACACAATTTTAGTTACCAGGGCCTTCACTGCTTAATCTTACTCCATTTTTCAGAAACCTAGATTCACTACTTTCTGGGTTTCATTGGGCCAATTTCTGTTTATGTTTCCAATTAGAGCTCCCCCAGTGCATCAGTTTGCATTTTCTCCCTTAATTCTCTTTGTTCTTTACTGCCAATCTATCAAATCTCTCCAGATCTTTTGTATCACTTCTTTGTTCCTACTAGTTTTTACAAGGATTTCCAATTTAGTATCTTATCATTTCAGTAGCATGCATCCCATCTGTGTCATGTTAGGGGCATTATAATATTCCCATTTTGGCTCCCTTTCATCTTTCCCCGGTCCTGGAAATGGACGAAAGGCTTGTGTTTAATATCGTCATTTGCATCAGCATGTCCCAAATGACCAAGACACAGAGGCTAGGAGAGATTAGCATGATAATCTCATTCTGATGGATAAAATTAGCAAAGATATTCCCTTGCACCGGGAGCTGCCATTGGCGAACTGCCGTGCTCTGAATCAATTACTAAATTACTTTGAGCTCTAAGAAGACATTAACAGAAAAAAATTGCCATCGACCCGAAGGGAAATAAGATAAAAAATATGCGATCATTAAATCTCTCGCTACTCTTCACGAATGTGACTCACAAGAATTGTACAAAAAATAAGACCGAATTTAATTTTTAGACGTGGCCCCTGTCATCATTTCATCCCAAGCTCCCCCATTGCCTGTAAGTGTGTTGTGGTCTTTCCCATTCAGCTCTTGAAGGCAAAGGAGGAGGAGGGAGAGGAAGGAGAAAAGGAGACCCTGGTCTCAGCTCTTCCATCTCCTGCCTCATATTATAACATCTAACCTGAGCCAGTTTCTGCTCCTGACTCCATTGGGAATCAAGACAAGTTAGGGAGAGAGGAAGAAACTTGGCCCCTTAAAAGAGAATTACTTTGGGTAGAGCTTGGTGGTATTCCCCATCTCCCTGGGAGGTTAAACAAGAGGAATATTCAAACTAATTCTCTTTTCCTCATTTCACCAAACCCATAGTGAAAGAGTCAAGATAGATGGATGGAGGTCCTCCCACCAGCCCAAGGCTATCAAAGGCAAAGGTTTTGTTTCACTTTCAAAGCCATGTGTCAGAAAAACAACACAATTTAAAAAGTCTACTCTGCTGACAAAGTTCATTCACCCTTGATCTGATGGAGGGCAATGGTGTGGCAAGCTAAGAGAAGGCGTTCACATGCGGAGAGAAAGTTAGGAGTGGCATTTTTAGTACAGAGCCTAGGGAATCCCAGTGGCGTAAGGAATTGCTAATATTATTAGCACAGTATACATATCAGCTGTCCAGATATTAGGAGGACCTGAATTCAATCTCAGTTGGAAGAGTCAGGGTCAACATCATTAACTATAGATCCTGTCCCGGTTTACATATAGATGCCTCAGGGCAAGTGTCTGCCAGATACATCTCTATAGATGGTCATAGCTATAGGACATGAGCTGGAGGGGGGGGGCTGCTAATCACACACTCAGTAATAGACAACAAGCTTTTGTTTATCTGAAGGTTTACTGGAATTAACTGATTAGTGTCAACTTGACACAATAACTTTTGTCTACAATGCAATACATCATTATGATGGGTTTATTGATGGAGTGTGCTGTCTAATGTAAATGGTGAGAGGAGCAGAATTTACATGAAGTTAGGAACACTGTTCTTCAGAGAAAATGGAAAAAGCTGTTGCTAAATGCATCTGGGAAAGGACACCTTCTGTAGTCTTGGGGATATTACAATAGTAATTGTGATATTAATAACAATAAGTATAAGGGAGGTTTGTAATTGAAATGTATGCAAGCTGGTTGTTACTAAATGTATCTTTGAAAGGACAAGCTTTGTGCTTTTATGGATATTACAGCAAAATTGTGGTATTAATAACGGTAATTATAAGGGAGCTTTGTAAGTGAGAGAAATGCAATCCATTGTTAAATTAAACTGGGAACATGAAGCCATTAGAGGGAAATGAGGGAATAAGGCTAGGGAGTACAGCATGACACATTTCTCACACTTAACTAGCTCCGAACAATAGCAGAAAAGTGAAATGAAGGCAAAGTTCTGTTTACCTAGAACTTTCAGCAATTGGTATTCAGAAGCGAAGTGCTCATTTCAAGGAAAACATGAAAAACCAAGCAAGCTGTAGGATGATTTTTTAGGGGGAGTATTCTTTTCTCATCAAAAGATGGAAACTCTGAACATGAATTTTTCACCTTCTTGCATAATTGAAAAGGCAACATTCTGGGCGAGTTTGGATCCTTCATATTAGGAGGGAATTCAACAGTGTCTAGACACAGATCGTTATGATTGTTCCCTGCTGCAGATAAATCCAAGAAACGATGACTTGGGAAGGGAGTTGTCCTTGAAAGTGAAATTAAGAAGTTATATAAGAGGGGTGAAGGAATTCTTAAGGGGACATAATAATAATAATAATAATAATAATAATAATAATAATAATAAACATAATAATAGGGCACATAACTTAGCAAATATGGTACTTCTAACCCCCAAATCAAGTCTTCCTTCTTTTGGAACATAACCCTCTACCACAAAGGCAAGCTTTATTGAAATAGAGTCAATACAAGGCAAGATTGTACACCGCAAAATTAGGTAATTAAATTTTGAGTGTCTCATCAATGGATCATCCTGAAGAGAGCAATTAGCAACCCCAGTCTGTCCTTGTGGGGGGAAATGTTTTCCATTCTTCTGCCTGGAATATACTCTCTTCTCATCTCTATGCCATATGTTTGGGGCGAGGGGGGGGATCCACAGAATATTTAAAATTTTCAATTATCTCAAAAGGCTAGAGAGAGATATCACATAGACTGGAAACACAACAGTGTGGAACTACGTTTTGGGAAGAAGTGAGGAGAGAAGGAGCTGTCCTGCAACATATTGCTTGTTCTCATGTAAAACAACAAAACAAACATAGCATGTCTTCTATATATCATTCAATAAAATAGAAGACGGATAGGAGCGTGCTGGTAAATGTTTAACAACCAGCTCTCTGGGAGAAGAGAGCTCATTTTGCATTCGAAACACTTTTTAAAGTTAAAATCTGCATTATAAACATTTTCTCCACCATTTTGTCAGACAATAAACAAAACAATAAATCAAGCCCTTGTTTATGATTTGCTCATTTCCAAGATGTGAATGCTCTTATTAGAAATTTGACAATCAGCTCTTGTGTACCACCAGCATACTTTTGAATTCAGGGACAGCTTCTGTACAGATTATCTACAATAAGGATGATAGACGTTAGAACTGGAAGAGACTTTCCACATCATTTTGCAGATGAAACTGAGGCTAATGGAGGTTAAATGACTTTCCCAAGATCACCAGGGACAAAGCTTGCATTTAAATGGAGGTCCTCTTCAAATCCAACAATCTTGCCACTTAAACATTATTGAATTTTAGATATCCAGTGCAACTAAACAAATTTATCTTCTAACCTCCCTCAGCCATAGCATATTGATCTATAAAATGAAGGGGACTTGATTTTCTTTCTTTACTGTTGGAGGAAAAGCTGCCTCCATAAATGATAATGTGACCATCAGAACCAGGAAGTTTATGATGACAGACTTCTTCAAAGAAAACAGATGACTATAAATGGCCTTCATCCTGGGAAGGCCGAAGAGGCCTTAATGTCATTTTTGTCTTTGGATTCGGGACCTGATTTAGTGCTGACAAAATAACAATCTTTGACATGATTTTTAATTTTCCCGACTATGCAAAGAAAAAAGAACCAAAGCACAGACTTATAAAGCAACGGCCAATATGAGAAGGAAAGAAGGAAGAAAACAACTATTTATCATGTATGAGGTACTATCCTCGATAATTGGGGAAACTGAGGCAGACAGTAGTTAAGTGACTTGTCCAGAGTCGAGACCAAACGTTAACTCAGTTCTCCCTGATTCTAGGTCCAGTGGTCACTTAGCTGCATCAAGACATCATGAAGGAGTAGAATTAATGCAAGAACAGAATGGAGAAAAGGATATCACAAAGGCCAGCTGTTAGTGCAGGAAATAAGCAAGCTGGAGATCATGGAAATGGGAGGATTAAAGAGTACAATGATGATGATGTTGAACTGTAAAAAAAAGATAATGAGGATTTTTCATCATAGCATAAATAAATTAGGAAAAAAAATTAAGGAAGGAAATTAATGGTGTCATCTCTAAAATCCTTTCCAGCTCTATATTTGGGGTCCTGTCACTAGTTTGGAGGTTACTATCTCCCTGATAGCTGTAGCCTAATCATTCAAAATCCAAGGGGATTCTCCATTTGAAATGTGACAGTTGCCTAATGGTAAGAGAGAGCATCCACTCAACTTAAAGCCATGTGAACTTTCTCCTTTTCTTTCTTTTGATCCTTATTCTTTCTTGTCAACTTTTCTTCCTTCTTTTCTTTTCTTTCTTTTTTTTTTCAGTTTGATCAAGGTTGATTTGTTAACACAAGAGAGAATTTCTTTTTGTCCAGAGGGAAGTAGAGTTACTGAGAAGACCTGGTAAGTCTTGTCAGTGATACCAAAAAAAAGTCAGTGGATTAAAAACAAAAAAGGATCAGTGGCATATTAAAAATGCACAAAAGATGGCAATGAAAGATTTGGAAAGGGACAATGACAAACAGGAAAGTCTTGTTTGTTTGAGTTTTTTACTCACGGGCCACATAGATTTTTCAATAGAGGAACCAGAAAGAATTTTCTCTCTTGGGTTTTTTGTGTTGGGAGAGAAAGAGATTGCCCACTCAGGAACAAAGCAATCAATCAAGGCTGGGGGAGTGGGGGAAGGGAAGGACTGGTTTAGAACTGCTTGTTGCATAGGGGGGAAAAAAGAGAGAAAAGGCTAGTGTCCTTCTAGACACCATTTTTTAATTTTTTAAGTTTTTTGGTCTTCCCTTAACATTTAAGGGTTATAATAGCTAGCACTTTTATAGTGTTTGAATATTTACAACACCCTTGGAAGTAAGGTTTTTTTTTTTTTTTTTTTTTTTTTTACTACCATTTTACTGCTGAGGAAACTGAGGTTGACAGTATTTAAGTGATTTACCCAGATTCATATAACTTAAGTTTAGGAGGCAGGATTTGAACCTGAGGTATTCTGGACTTCAAATCCAACATTCAATTCACTGTGTCATCTGTCTTAACATATACACTGCAGCATGTAAGCCAGCCTGCTAAAAAAAGATTTGATTAACTTGTGAGCTCACAGGGATCCCTCCTATCACTCATCAGGCACCTAAACTAGAATCCTCAAACTGTTTCTGCTGTAGCCCTAAAGCCTTTGTGGCTCAGCTATGAATCCCCTAGATTCCACTCTGATGACCAAAAGATCTATGGAACAGAAGCATTTCATTTCCTCCTGGTTAGCCAGCTTCTAGCCATCTCTAATAATCAAAAACATATGTAAGAAAGACCAAAAAGCTCACAACAAGCCCTAAAAATCCTAGAATAGCATTTAGATCTTCATGACCAGACTTACTTTGTCCTACAGAGTATATGTGTCTGCAAGATGAGGTTGTAAGATAAGTTGTTTAATTGTAAGATCATAGCATTAGAGCTGAAAGGGACCTTATAGCTCATCCAATTCAACTTATTAATTTTTTAGTTGTCTGAACCAAGACCCAGTTAAGATATTTCACCAAGGTCACAATAGAACATGAAGTAGTGAAGTCACCATTGGAAGCCAGGTCCTTGGTGCTCCAAATCTAGGGCTCTTTCCACTGTGCCTATAGAAAGGAGAGTGCTTTGCTAGGCAGAAATTTTCACTTTCCTTTTCTGTATGTGTTTTTGGGGGACACCTTCCTGATTTCCTCAGTTTACCAGTTGCTAATAATCTTTGAATTGTTTTATATTTTTCATCTGGGTGTGTATTGTATCTCAAGCAGAAAGGAATTGCTCCTTAAGAACAAGGACTGGTTCATTTTTGTCCATGGAACCTCCAGCCTTCTCAGAGTAATTTGCACATTATTTATTATTTATTGTATTTATTCATCTGGCTGTGTATCATATCTCAAGCAGAATGGAAGCTCCTTAAGATAAGGACTGATTCATTTTTGTCTATGGAGCCTCTAGCCTTCACAGAGTAATTTGCACATAGGTACTTGATGAATATTTGTTGAATTAATTTGAATTGCTAATGTCTGTGGGGTTCTTTGAGATAAAAACTGTATTTTGCCCTCTTTAATACTTGTCCTCCATTAGTTATCTCCATTTTTTCCTCTCCATAGCTTGGCTGTGCATGGTTATCTATTTGTATGTTGTTTTCTCCAATCCACATGTTAAGTTTCTTGAAAACAGGACTATCTTTTGTGTTTGGTAGGTGATAACTCCAGCACTTAGCACATTGCATGATACTTAGAAAGTATTTAAATAAATAACTCTAGCACTTAGCACATTGCATGATACTTAGAAAGTATTTAAATAAATCCTAATTAACAGACTGATTAATGCAAAGAAACTGGGGACATAATTTGAACCAATTTTGTTTTCAGTATCTGCCAACAAAAAGTGTCTTTACACTGAAATCCCTGAGAGGTTGGGAAGCTAATTGCATGTGGGCTCTGGGCCCATGTTAGGTTTTATTCATTTACCAAAAAATGGAGGAATAAAGAACTCTGGTGATTCATGTTCTCTTTAGCTCTCAAGGCCCAGGGCCTCACACCCAGGTTGGATGACTCCAAAAGTAGCTCCTTTTTGGCATTTAGCAAGAATCTAATCATTCAGCATTTGATACTCCTCTTCAGGGAAGAGAAACTAGGGAAGCTCCAAAGGTCAGGACTGATGCAATTTGGGAAATAAAAGCATCCCATCCATTTCCGAAGCTTATATATTTTGTGCCAAAATAATTAAAATGTTTAATCCCAGAATTTGTCTCCCGCCCCAAACACATCATCTCATTAGCCAGGGCAGTGTGAATGATAAAAATCTATTTAATCATATTAACGATTTTTATTATAAAACAACTTCAGAATTGTGTTTGATTTAGTGTAATCCATTTTCTGTCAGGCATTCAGCTTAATGATATTTTCTTGTTTTATTTACTTATGTCTTTCATTATCTGTTTTTATGTCCTGTTCAGAAACACAATAACTAGCCAACATGAGCAGAGTGGTAGCGTACTTTACCGAGCATGTTTCATTTTTCATCTTTAATGAATTTGTGTAGCTGCTCTAGAGCCAGGCAAAGGAAGATAAACATTCAAACAACCTTTAAAAGGAAATCCCCTGAAATTAATGTCTCTGTCGGGGAATAACTGAAAGAGGTAAATCCTTTCGAGATTAGTGGTACTCCCATATTTAATAGGCATTATGAAACATGGCACCCTTCACTGTCAACTTGCTTACTTCTCTCCATCTCCCATGTGTTCTCTCCCTTTTCCTGCTTCCTCTGCACATTCTTACTGGTTTCTTTCCCTACATCCAATCATCTCAGAAGCAAAGATTTAGACCATGGCAGCAGATCATTTTACAGATGAGGAAACTGAGGCAAGCAGAGTTAAGCGACTGGCTCAGGTCACACAGTTAGGTCTTCCTGACTCCATTGTGCCTTCTAGTGGACCCAAAGAGAGTGTAATCTTTCCAAGAATCCCCTTTGCCATGTGGGGAACCTTATCTTTAGGTCACCTTCACAATCTGCAGAAATACCACTCAGCCTTCAAATTCAGCAGGAAGAACTAATTTTTTAGAAGGCAACTCAGTGACTCAGTGGAGTGTCTTACTTACTGTCAAGGATACTTGAACAAATCATGCCTTGGGCATTTGTAACTTCACTTCTCTGTGACTCAGTTTCCCCATCTGTAAAATGGGAAGTTAAGACTCAGATGGCCTCCAGGATAACTTTCAGTTCTAAACCTCTGATCTCCAGGTTAACAATGAGTTAACAACATTTGTAAAACCTCCAAAAACTAACACAATTAGAACAGGGTGATAGTGTTACTGAAAGACCAACAACTTTTATAGAAAGAGCTTAATGAATGGAACCATAAAAATAATCCTGTTGCAACAAACTGAAAAGATCTTTCTTGCAGATCTGTCTAAATGAACTGGAAATGCAAAGCTCTCATTTCGTCATCGATACATGTGTTCAGTTTCAACCAAGCTGTTCCCTAACAACATTGATTTTTTTTTTTTTTTTAAGCTCAGATGACCGCATTGGGAAAATATCCAAGTAATACAGAGAGAGATAAGGGTGTTTGGAGGCTGGAGAACAAAATTGGTAAATTTGCTGATTTATCATTCTGAAAAGTACCTACTGCTGGGTGCAACTCTCCCAGGAACTGGCCTTAGAGGGAGATAGGATTTAATCTTTGACTAGGATGGTTGAACTGTGCTATAGAACCCCATGCCTGGGGGGCACTCAAAACAATCTATGGGCACAAGTTCTTTGCTCAAGGACCTACAGCTGTCAGTCCAGATGGCTGGGATTTTTTTCTGTACCCCTAGAATATCTCCCCTGGCTCTCAGGCACTGGGAACAATTTGACAAATTTGATTACCGGGGAACAATATAATGTCTACTTGGAACACTGTTCCCTCTTGCTATATTTTTTTCCCAGAAAGCTGCTGGTGCTGCTTTGTCTTTTCTTCCTTAAAGATGCCTTTTGTTTCTGGCTGTAGCCCTGATGCCCCATACCCATACCCACACCCAGAGAATTAAATCTTTCCTTATAGCAATGAAAAACAATTAAATGATAAAGTGACTATTTCTGCCAGTGTATGCAATAGTTCACCTCATCATACCCCATCTCTCTTCTGAGAAATAGTTTTCATTATCTGTTCTTTCTGGAGTTCTTATTACAGACTAAAAAGATAGGCAACATCAGCCCTTGATGAAAGGCTGAGAATATCAGACATTCACTCTTGGACATCCTTGTTTTATTTTTTAATCTAAAGTTCAGTCTTTACAATCCCTAAATCCAGTTCCATGAGGGGGCTTGATGGAGAGCAACCTAAGGCATTCTTTTGAGAAAATGAACAAAGTCTTAATTTAACATAATCTTAATTTAAAATTGCATCTGCTTTCTGCCTTCCCAATTTATGGGAATTCACCATTCCCTATTTCCAGCTTTCTGTTTATATTTCCTTTGTTTTCTTGGCTCATATCCCAATGGGACAGCTTGTGAAGCCTTTTGGGGGGACATTGCCTCCTTTGAGCTGAGGAATATGTGCCAGGGACTGAGCCTTCCTTCTTCTGGGTGGGCCAATAACAGTCTGCCCTGAGGATGTGCATTGGAAGAAATTCTTTGGACACCACTGTGTTTCTATGAATAGATGGACACTTTTAGAAGCTCCTATGGCCCCCAGCTCTGGTGCTCTCCCGACTTTATGAACAAGACAAGCCCAGCGCCTGAGAGGTTGGGAGAGACCGGGGAGGAGACGTATTGGGCGACATGCTTCCTTGTGTCAGGACCCAAGTTTGGTGACCCCAGAGAAAATGGCTTCTGGCACTGTCCATGAATCACAAGGCTCCATTTATAAGCAGCAATTAATTTCAAGCAAAATTTGTGCATCCACCACTAACTGTCAATTCAAGAGGTTGAAAGTTCAGCCCTGGGGGGGTCAGGATGCCTTCCAAGAATCTTGGTATCTGGGGTCAGATCTCCTCTCCCCATTGTCGTGTACCACCAGAAACAAGAAACCCTTCTCCATCCAGGATGGTTCCATTCCAAGAACGGGAAGCTCTGCAAAACTGGATGACTCTGTGCAAGGCAGGGTCATCCCGGCGATGGGTACAGTGACCATTAACATACCAGCTTACATCCATACACAGCGTGGACCTATTCGCTTTGACTCAATAGGAATTGTTTCCCCCTGGCTTTGTTTAGAATAAATATAGCCATTTGTGAAGAGCTGAATGAGAGACACCGGATTCAGCTAGCCCAGCCAGTTTTCTTCCCATTTTGACATGACTTTGCAAAATTATAAAACCAGATGGACTCTCCAAATGAACTGGTCTTTTCCAAAGAAAAATGTGGAAATGGTTCTTCTGAGAGTTTAACAAAGGGTCTATTTTGCCATTATAGACCAGAACCAGAAACAGGAAAAGGACACAATTAACTAACTGAAGCACAATGGGAGGTTAATAAATAATGGAGTAATTATGAGAAGATATTATAGCTTCACCCTTCACCATATCACTTGGGCAATGTTCTGTGTGAAAACCCTTTCAAGTTCCAGAGCTGGAAAACACACCTATATCTACGGTTAAAGTATTCCCATTCTTCTGTTTGTAGCTTTTGCTTGCCTTGGGACAGCAGGTACAAAGGGTGATTAAGATTCTTGTTTCCCTGTTTGTTTTGTGGAATATCAGAAATGCAGGTTTGCCTTACTGTCTGACTTCTTATATATGAAACCCTGGGTAAGTCATTTAATCTTGCACCTCAGTTTCCTCATCTGTAAAATGGGGAGGGAATTGGTCTAAATAGTCCCTGAGGTCTAGGTCAGCTATAAAGCTATGATTTCAGTGAACTTTTTTCAACTATTAATTTGTCTTTAGAAAAGACTGCAGACAAACTATTCAAACTTCTGACACTAAAGGTAGCACTTTCTTAAAACCTTACTAACAGGTAAATCTCTAAATGGAGAAATCTTTTTGCTTTCTCTTTTGCTTCTCCATTTAGACCCTGGTTTTTAATCTATTTTTATATGTCATGAATTCCATGAAGCCTATAGGCATCTTCTTGGAATAATGTTTTTAAATGAGCAAAATAAAATACAAAGGACTTCAAAAGAAACCAAAGGTTAGTGAAAATCTAGAGGAAATTTTTTTCCCAATAAGTTTTATTGAAATACTGGGAGTCTGTGAACTCAGCTTAAGAACCCTTGATGGCAATTATAATAGACTTATGATAGACAAAAGCCATCACTATCTAGAGAGAGAACTATGAATGTGGATCAAAGCAGAGTATTTTCACCTTCTTTTGTTGTTATTATTCATTTGCTTGTTTTTTCTTTCTTTTACCTTTTTGATCTGATTTTTCTTGCACAGCATGATGAATATGGAAATATGTTTAGATGGGTAAAATTACATGTTTAACCTATATTGGATTGCTTGCTGTTTATAGGAGGGGGTAGGGGACTGGGAGGGAGAAAATTTTGGAACATAAGGTTTTGCAAAGGTGAATTTTGAAAAATCTGTATTTGAAAAAATAAGAGATTAAAAAAAAAGTCATGAAAAAGAACTTGTGATCTAGAACTACCTCCAAATCACACAAATATGAATGCCAGGCCTGTTTTTTGTGGTCTTCTGGCTCATATCCTAACAGATTCACCTTGGGACCAAATCCCTTGACACTGAGATTGCCTAGAGGAGCATAAACCTCAGTGGTGAAGGTATAATGAATGACTGGTACCCCAGTAATCTTTCATTTCATAGGACAATCAGGGCCTTTTTGGAAATCTATTCCAGAACATAGACTTTTCATGATTCAGTGCCAAAATGTTAGGTGTGAGATGCAAGTAACAAGACCAGGCATTCAGAATGGTTCCCTGCTATTTCCCAAGAAGATGGGTTAGATTTCTCCTTTGAAGCCTCTGCCTTATCAGAATCCAGGATTTTCCCTGTATCCCCCAACATTACCTACAATGTGCCACATGTAGTCAGCTACTTAGAATAAAAAGCAACTGTTTTACTCTGGGTATGGACTCAACTGACAAATTGTGAATGTAATATGGTTGCCACATAATAGAGAGATGTTGTGAATATCCAGGGTTCTATGCAGCAGATAATTTGGAAATACAATTTATTTTAACTTGGTACTAGTTGTTGTATAACCCAGGTTTTTATGAGAGTTAATTTGCCTTTTTTCCTCTCTGTTCAAAAGTAGTTCTCAAAGCACCTTCTATGACTACAATAGCAACAACCTTCTTGCCCCAAAGTTCCTCCTTTTCAGATTAAAACTTTATCATCCTCCCCCGAAATCCAGCTCAGCTTTCTTTTTTGGATTCTCTACACAAGCTTTCCCTAAACTGGAATCTTCTTTATCACATAAGGAGTAGCTAGCGGATGCAGTGGATAGGGACCATTCCTGGAGTCAGAATAACCTGAGTCCAAATCTGACTTCAGACACTTACTAGCTGTGTGACCATGAAGCAAGTCATTTAACCCTGTTTTTCAGTTGCCTCATCTGCAAAATGGGAATAATAATAGCACCTATTTCTAGGACAACTGGGAAGTACAAGGATAGAGAACCAAATTTGGGATCAGGAAAAATCATCTTCCTGAATTCAAATCTGGCCTCAAACCTTATTAGTTGTGTGACACTGGGGAATCATTTAACCCTGTTTGCCTCGGTTTCCTCATTTGTAAAATGAGCTGGAGAAGAAAATGGTAAACCCATCCAGTATCTTTGCCAAGAAAATCCCAAATAGGGTCACAGAATTGGACATGACTAAAAGGATTGAACAACAACAACAAATCCAGAGTTAGTAGAAGATAAAAATTGTAAAGCACTTAGCACAGTGCCTGACACATAGTAAACATTACATATATATATATATATATATATATTAGCATCTCCTTCTACCTCCTTTGAATTCTCATGCCTCTTAATATGTTCTGCATTGTGTCTAGGTTATGGGTACAGGATCTTAGTGTGTTCTGCATTTTCATCTTTATGGTTTTTTAAAAACAATTTATTATTTATTTTTAACATTAAAAAAAATTTCGAGTTGTGAATTCTTTTCCTCCCTCCAGTCTGTCTTTCCATTCCTTGAGAAAACAAGTAATATTATATCAATTATACATGTAAATTCATATTACCCATCTTGCAAAAAAAACCCTAAATTTCAATCTGCACTTACAATGTAGCAGTTCTTTCTCTTCAGGTAGATCAAATTTTTCATCATGAGTCCTGCTGTAGGCTTTTTCCCTTTTCAGTGAGTAAATGTTCATCTTTCTAGAACTGCTTTAGGGGGATAGCTCCTGTGTTTTTGTTGATATTATAGAAGGCTTTGTCCAGATACTTTTCAAATATGCTGTGGTCTATTTTCCACTCCCCAAAGTGTATATTAAGACTGGTATTGCATTAGTTATGAATTGATTTAAATATGTTTAATTATTATAGTTTTTTTATTATAATTACAGTCAATAATAACATGTTGGTTTGAGGTTAACCAATTGATTTCCATATTTTATTTCACTTTCTCTCCATAATAATGAGATGGGATAAGATAAAGATTTTAGCATTCCTATTTGGCAAACAAGGAAACATTGAGGCTTAGATTAAGTGGCTTACCCAAAGTTACATACTGAATACTAGGGATGGGCCATAACTAGTAATGTGTTGAGTAAAGCTGGAAGGGAAGCCAGAGATAATCTAGTTCAATACCCTCATTTAGCAGGTGAGGAAACTGAAATCCAGAAATGAAAAATAATTTTCCCTGAGAACATACGAAACTAGTTAACTGACTGAGGTAATTCTAATACCTACTCACAATTTTTTATGTATTTTGAGCAAAGAACAATAAAACAACAATTAATTAGAATCCAACTAACTATAGCCTTCAAATAACTGGAAATTTGTCTTTATTTTCATGAAAAATAAATCACAAGAAAATAAATTCTTGCTAGGAGTCATCCAAGTGTTTCCTGAAATGATATATTTCTTTCGATTTCATGCATCTTCTATGTCAATGCTACTGAACATGAAGTTAGGAAGAAAGAAATGAAGAAAGTAAAGAAGAAAAAAGGAAGGAATAAAAAAGAGAATGATACAAAGAGAAAGAGAGAGAGAGAAAAAAAAGAAGAAGGAAGAAAAAAGAAGGAAGGAAGAGAGGAAGAAAGGGAGAGAGGGAAGAAGAAAGGAAGGAAGGAAAGGAAGAAGGAAGGGAAGGAGGGAGGGAGGAAGGAAGGAAGGAAGGAAAGGAAGGAAGAGAGGAAGGAAGGAAGAAGGAAGGAAGGAAGGAAGGAAGACAAAGTTCATTAATGATAGAAGGGCCAGGGCTAGAAATGAAATCTAAATGATTACTGATAGGCAAAATAGTGACCCTGAGGCTCTTCAAGATTTTAAGTTATCTAAAAACCATATTCATTCAATATATTATATTCACTAAGGTAACTAATTTTAGAAACATTTTATGAGCAAGAGTTGAAGAGAACGTTCTCTTAATGATAGGCAAGGCAGAAAATACCACCATACTATTACTCACAGTCCAATTCCTTGAGCATTTGAAACTTTATTTATTTATTTATTTTCTGAGGTTGAAGTTAAGTGACTTGCCCAAGGTCACACAGCTAGGAAGTGTTAAGTGTCTGAGACCAGATTTGAACTCGGGTCTTCCTGAATTCAAGGCTGGTGCTCTATCCACTGCGCCACCTAGCTGCCCCTGCATTTGGAACTTTAACTAATTGTAATTAGATCATCTCCTACTCATCTTCACAGATTACAATAAGGTGTGAGTAGGGGAGGATCTCCTATCTCTTCTATCCTTGGAAATGTGCCATGTCTTTTCTCACTCTAGGAAATGTGCCAGAGGATATGTGTCCAAACTGATGGCAAAATGTGAGTTATATCCCCAGCACTGTCTCAGAAGCTGGCAGAAGAAAAATCAAAAGGAACAAAGAGAAAGATGGGAGCTGTGAAGAATGCTGTGGAGCTATCTGTAGAAGAAGCTGGTCCTTGATCCTCCTTATTGAACTCCATTTTGAGTTCAAGTTGGAGCAATTTAGGCAGCTTGGCCCTCAGCACAAAACGTATTTTTACTGAAGGAAGAAAAAGACCAGGAAGGAAACATTTCAACTCTTAAAAATCACTCCTCCACCACAACCTGGTTTTATGCATTAAGATGAGACTCATCATACCTGATTACGGTAAGACCTGAAAATGTTCAAGGAGCTGGAGCTCCTTGTGCATTCTGATAACACTGGTTTCCCTCAATGAGAGAACCCCAAAGCTGAATATCCTACCTCAGTTTCAATCTTCCTATGGGCAAATTTATAAAGATGACAACTGTCAGGGCTGGAGAAGCTATGGGAAAGATAGTCCCATTAAGTACACTTTGGAAGCTCCTTATCGGTGCAACCCTGCTGGGAAACAATTTGGTATCACTCCAAGACATGACTTAGACTATACCAAACTAAAAATGTCAAACTCACCACCTCTAGCATGAGACCCCCCAAAGACTCCTCCCTGAACCAGATTAAAATGTAATTGGGAAATGTTTAATGAAATAAATAAAAATATAGTACGACATAGATAATATTGATTCATGGTTTTTAAAGTTGATTTACAGTCCACAGGGATGTTTCTATCTGAATTAGACACCCTCTTTGATTCAGAAATCACACTGCTAAGCATATGCCCCAGACTTGATAAAGACAGAAAGGCTAGCCCCCTGTATAAGCTAACATTACTAGCAGTGCTTTCTATTATAGTGAAAAAATAAATATAAAGTAGTTGATCCTCAACTGGGAAATTACAGTACAAAAAATATGGAACAGGCATGTAATGGAATATTCCTGAGCCAAAAGGAATGATGATTATGAAGAATTTAGAGAACCATGGAAAGGAAGTATGAAAAGATCATACACGATGGCTATAGCAATAGGAATGGAAAACCATAACTTGTCCATAAAGAAAAGATGAGAAAATGCAGCTTCTACCCTTCTTTGTAGAGCTGGGGGACTATGGAGATGGAACTTTACATGTAGTATAAGATGCAACTGATATATTCATTAATTTTGCTGATCAGATTTTTTTTCATGTCCTTTTTTTTTTCTTTTTCTTTTTAGTGCAAGGAATGGCTTTCTGGCTAGGGCAAAGAGGATTGCTATATAGAAAAATTTAAGTAATTAAATTAAAATTATATATATATTTAATTTATAAAAAATAAATTCAAAATGCCAATTTTATCAGTAAAAATTAAAAAAAAAATTTAAAGACAATGTTAAGGGTTCAGAAGTTCAAGTCAATGAGGTGGAGGAGTGGGGTAGGTTAGAAACCCAATTATCATTTTCAAAAGACATCTAAAAGCTCTCCCTTGAATACTCCTACCCAGATAGACAGGGAACTAGATACTGAAAGGACAAAGTCACTTTTCACCTAAATCACTGCATGGGGAGAAGCTGGTTGTCACATCAGCTCAGATCAGCCCAAAGAACCATAAGGAAGCCAGAAAGCTTTACTAAGTGGGTCGAAGGTCCATCAGGGCTGTATTCCTGCGGAAGTTTCATCTCTATCACCTACCTGCCAGACTCCAGTGCACTTAACGGGAAAAGCTTCTCCCTAATGAAATTTGGCTTCTAATTACCCTCCAGGCATTGATGCCCTACTCATCACAGCGGCAGCTTCAGTTGTCATTTAATGACAATTGATAGCACTAGAGTGGAAAGCAACAGTTGTGGGTGGTTGGAATGGACAGCTGCAGCCTTGATGGGCAGAGCAAGAAAGTAAACCATTGGCAAACAACACAGATAAGATGTTCGAACTGAAGAGTGATGGGACAAGGGCTTCTTTGTGACCCTAAGGAGGCTCAGGCTTCTGCCCTTGGTTTCATGATCTGAAGCAGCTAAAACACACACACACACACACACACACACACACACACACACACACACACACCATTTTAAACAAGATTCAGAGATGTGAAATGTAAAGCAATGCACACACAACAAAGGCAAGTCAGACTTTAGATATGACTTTAGACTTTGTTTAATCCCTGAAATGATAGATGTCGAATGAGCACCAGGTTCCCAATCTACTTTTTTTTCCCCCCATTGGAATTTAGTCTCGGTGAGATCCCGATTTATTGATTTGGAGCCCAATGACTCTTACTCTTCAAAAATCAAATTTTGATCCTTAGTGATTTACTAAAATATTTTGGTGATTACCAGTATTTTTCTTAAAAAAAAAAAAAAAAAGCTTTACAATAATGGTTCAGCAAGTTCAAAAATGTATGTTGAACTAGGACAGAAGGTTTCATAAAGGAAGGAAAGAAATACTATGTGTCAGTCACTTTGCTAACCACATAAGGTAGAAAATACTATTACCCCGTTTTACAGTTGTGGAAATTGAGGCAGAGATTAAGTGACTCATTCAGGATCAGAAAGCCAGTAAGTACCATATTTGTCCCAAGATCTTCTTTTCTCCAAGTCCAGTGTTCTATGCACTATCCCCATTTACTGTCTGTAAAATCTACAGTGCATTCTCCTACCCCTTTGTACCTGGATTATGATGACTCAAAGTCAAGAATGCACTTTAACTTTTTGCTTTTTAAAAAAATAATTGTATTGTAAACTTAATACTCAAGTAAAAAGAATATTAAGTTGAAGCTCACATGACTCCATAAATTCTAAAATATTTACATTTTAATAAATAGGGAAATGCCCTAATATAAACAGTAACAAAATGATAGTTGATTTGCTCCATAATTTCTTCTGATTTTCTTTCTTCTGTGTACTTCAATCATATCATCATGGTAAAGCTGAAATGATTCTTAGGAGTCATTAATTTAACCTCTGCATTTTACAGATGAGGAAACTGAGAGAAGGGTTTAAATTAATTTGCCAAAGGAAACATAGGTCCTCCAACTGCAAATCCAGCATTCTTTCCATTGCATCATGATGTTTTAAAGTTTGTTTCACTTATAAATTTGAACATATACAACCAATATTCACATTTTTCTAATTCCACTCTCCTCATTTGATATCTTTTCATATCTGACTATATTTTTAAAGTTTTAATGTTTGTCATTTTATAACATAATAATATTTATTACATTAATCTACTAAAACTTTTTTGGGAGCAAATCCTTAATTTATTAGCTTTGTGATCTGAAGTAAGTCACCTTCCACCTCAGATTGTTAAATGATTTCTTTTGTAAAATGATCAGCTGATACTATATAATCACAGAATTTATAATCAGAAAAGACCTTAAAAATCACATAGTAGAACTATATTATTTTATACATGAGAGAATTAAAGTCCACAAAGATGAAGTGATATCTATAACCTTTTGAAGTCCTGTGGTTCCTTTAAGCACTAAAGACCAGTATTTATAATTATTGAACATGTGAGTTATTTTTAGCTTTTCCTTATTACAAATGAAATGAATAGTTTTGTACAGATAGGCCCTTTTTCACTTTCAATAAAACTACTATAATAGAGGCTTAACAGTGCAGCAAGCAGGACTGTGGTACCAAAGTCTAGGATCAACTTTGAAAGTTGCATTGTATATTACTAAATTGCTCTCCCCCCCAAATTTGCACCAATTTAAAAGTCAACCAACAATGCTTCCCAAACTTTCAGTTTTGTCATGAGATCAGCCTATCTTCCTTTCTGATGATCATTTAACCCAGAAAAACTTTTTCTTAGGTTCTTCTTCACAGTTCCTTATTTGTTACATGGTATAGCCTGCTAACATTTGCCATGAATCTCTCTATTAAACTATTCCTGGAACTCATTTTTTAATTCTTCTGATACTGTAGTGTTCCATGATTCACAACCATTCAATAATACAGGCAGATTATTGGCATTAAAGGTCTTTTAATTCTAGGACATTTTACCTAAAAGTTTGGAGTCATTAAAGGAAGTTTTATGCCAACATAAATTTTAATATTTTTTAGTTGTTTTTGTCAATTTGATGAGCATATGGTGATACTTGAAAGTTGTTTTAACTTAGACTTTTTTGATTATAAAATAATTGTGTTTCCTCTTTTTATTGTTGTTCAATCATTCACGACCAACTCTTTGTGATCCCATTTGGGGCTTTCTTGGTAAAGATACTTGAGTGGTTTTCTATTTCCTTTTCTAGTTCATTTCAGAGATGAGAAAATTGAAGCAAAGGTTTATGGATAAGGGAAGAATTTAGGAGCAAAGAAGATTTAGAGAGCATTACACAATGTAAAATAGATAATTCTGATCGCATAAAATTAAAAAGTTTTACACGAACAAAACTAATGCAACCAAAATTATAAGGAAAGTAGAAAACTGGAGGAAATTTTTTGCAACAAATATCCCTGATAAAAGCCCCACTTCTAAAATATATAGAGAACTGAGTCAAATTAATAAAAATACAATTCATTCCCCATTGATAAATAATAAAAAATATAAAATAGACACTTTTTGATAATGAAATTAAAGCTAACTATAGTCATATAAAAATTCTCTAAACTACTCTTGATTAGAGAAATGCAAATTAAAGTAACTGAGGTATCACTTCACATCTATCAATTTGCCAATGTCACAAAAAAAAAAAGGAAAATGTTGGATGTTGGAGGGAGTGTGGGAAAACAGTGATGGTGGAGTTGTGAATTGATCCAACCATTCTGGAGAGCAACTTAGAGCTATGCCCAAGGGGCTATAAAACTGTGGATACCTTTTGATTCAGCAATACCATTGCTATTTGAAAGTCATCTAAAAAGGGGGGGAGGGAAAGGACTTATTTGTACAAAAAAAATTTAAATGGCTCTTTTTATGGTAGTTAAAAATATGGAAGCCAAAGTGATGCCCCCACAGCTAAACAAGCTGTGGTATATGATTATAAGAGAATATCATTATATTATAAGAAATGGCAAATAGGGTGATTTAAGAAAAACTTTACATGAACTGAAGTATAGTAAGTGAACAAAACTAGGAGAACATTGTACACAATTACGGCAAAACTGTTCAATGTGGAATCGTGAATGACTTAGTTCTTCTCAGCAATGCAATGATGTTTAAGACAATCCCAAATGATGAAACATACTATTCACCTACAGAAAAAGAACTGATATTGTTTGACTACAGATTGAAGCATGCTATTTTTCCACTTTATTTCATTTTTGTCTTTTATTGAAGTTTTCTTATACCAAATAACAAATATGGAAATGTTTTACATAATTGCTCATGAATAATCTATATCTGATTGATTACTTACTGTCTCAAGAAGGGGAGAGGAGAAGGAGAGAGGGAATGATAGAATTTGGACCTCAATACTTTAAATAAAAATTGTTTTTAAAATTGCAAGAGAAAATTATGAAGATCTTCAGAACACTGTATGAATTATTTGCCACATTCATAGGAGATCATGGAGAAGAGTCACACAGGATGGTCAGGCATGGAGGATTTGCAATTTGAATCACTGTAGAAAACATACCTCTGTTTCTTTTCTTTGTATCATGAAATTCCTTTTCTGTTGGATAAAATTCATCTATTTTTACATAATGAAATCAAACAATTTTGTTTCCAAATATTTCTTTTACAGATAAATTGTTTTCTTATTTTTCACAATTGGGATAAATATGTTATTCTTTTTCTTCCAGTTTAAAAAAAATATTTAGCTTATTGATCCAGTTGAAGCTTATTGTTATACCTGTCATGAGACATGAATCAAGTGCTCATTTTTTAATCATTTGTGCAATTTTCCCAATAATTTTTTATTGAATCTTGGGTTTTATCAAATACTATAATTTGCATAGAACAAATTCTATTTTTAAGTTAACTATATCTTAATGGTCTATTTTTATCTAATACTTGATAGCTTTTTTAAAAAATAATTCTTGCTTTGTGGGTTTTGAATTTTGCTAATCTCCCTGCACTTTGTTTTCTCTAATTTCTTTTGATAAATTTCGCTGTTCTGTTTTTCCATAATGCTTTTTTTATGTTTTGATATGTCTCTAAAGTAGCTCATTGGTATTTTGATTACTATTTATTTCACTAAATCTCTAAAATTTGGAATTACTATATTTCCTATATAAGGCAGATTCAACAAAGTGTAGAATGCAATCCCAATTGTTCAATTCTTCCTTCATTTCTGTCAAAATCATTTTAAAAGTTGTCTTTGTATAGATACTTTGTATGATTAATGACCAGCAATTTGAAGCATTTTGTCACTGCAAATAAGAGTTCTCTTTCTATCAATGTCAGTTTTCCCCAGTTTTTGTTGGTGATATATAGACTTGCAAATGGTTTTATAGGTATATCTTAAATACTGCAAAAAGATTGAAGTAATTCATAGTCTCCATTAACTTTTATTGAAATCCTTGAATTTTCTGATATATCTTTTTTAAAAATGATTGGACTGTATATTTTAACCTCTTCATTGTTGTTGCTTAGTCCTTTTCCTTTTCACATCTCATGGCTAAATTAAATCAAATAGAAATGGTGATAGTGAAAAACCCTGTGCTTTACACCCTTTGTTAATGAGTATACCTTTAATATTCTACTATTATATATCTTGTTGAGTCTGAATCTCAACTAGATTTTTTTTTTATTATAGTTAAGAAAATAACCTTTTGTTTATAAATACGAAAAGATTTGTTTTTCCAAAATTGCCATATTTTATCACTTTGTATTTGTGGACATATGAGTTTCATTTTTCTTATTGATAGGATTATATCAACTTTTCTCTAATATCAAGGTATAATTGAATTTCAGGTATAAATCCTTTATCATAACAGATTTTTTTAAATTGTCACTTATACTTGTTTACTTATTTTTATTTGTTCTTCTTAAGTTAAGTTGATGCTTCCTAAAATGCCTGCAATTAATGCCTTGGAGGCAGTTAGATTGTTCAATGGCTAAACCAACCCGAGGCTTGAAATCAGGAAGACTTGGGTTCAAATGTAGCCTCAGACATTCACTGGCTATGTGATCACCGCCAAGTTGCTTAACTTTTCTTTTGTTTTAATCCACTGAAGAAGGAAATAACAAATCACTCCAATATATTTGCAAGAAAATTTTTGAGGGGTCACAAATAGTCAGATGAGTCTGAATGAGTGAACAACAGCAAAAATGCCTTGATATAGTCCCTCCAGGTATAGTAAAAGATTCCAACTAAAATGCCAATACTCAATTATTCAGAATCTTCAAATAATTGGTATATTTTGGTGGACAGACATTATAATAGGTGGAAAATCATAGAGAACTACAGATGTAATTGTCCAAAAAGTTGGATGAAATTCTGTGATTGTCAAGAAGAACCAAAATTCAAAGGTATGCTATGGTTGACAAATTCACCAAGTGATTGTCAAAGCTGAGTCTTTTGAGCACTTAAACTAAATTAAAAGAAAGTCAAATTGAGTAATGGGAAAAGGGATTTTTAAGATGTTACAGATTGGAGACAGCATAAATGAAGCAAAAAGTAATACCAAATAATGAAACAACATGGAAAAGACTTTAAGGATGTACAGAGATATTAATGGGTAGGGGAATTAAAGAGGGCACTCATCACTAGAGAGACTGAGCTAAATCAAGATAAGAGAAAAGTGAAATGGAACAAACATAATACTTAACCTGCAGAATGGGATTAGGTGTATTGTCCCATAAAATAATAACACAAGCAACCTATCTATGGCTTCTAAAATAACAGCTTTAAAAATTGGAGAAAATGTAAAGGTTATATTCATTTTAAAAGAAAAGGAAAAAAGAACTTATATATTTCTTACGTATATAAGAATAAAGGAGAAGATTCTTGTTCATCACCCCCTACTCCTCCCTTCCCACCTCCATTTTGAGAAAGTACCCAGATCAGACTCACTCTGGACCCTCCAAACTTCCAGGCCAAGCTCCCCTGAGGATATTTTATTTATGTATTGTCTTCCTCATTTAGAATGTGAACTCCCTGAGGGCTGTCTTTACTTTTGCTTGTGTTTGTATTTTCAGCCTTAGCACAGTAACTGAAACACAGTAAAAGCTTAACAAATGCTTATTGAGTTGACGTGAGAACAGGAAAGTTTTTAGCCTAGGAAGAAACTTCATTTTGTCTTTATTAAATAACAAGGCTTAAAAATTACATTTACTCAAATACTTACTAATTCTGATCCAAATAAAACGTGAGTGTTTCTCTACTTTACAATATCAACATAATATTTTATAGTGAGGACCATTTTCAGCTCAATATTCATTGAGAAGGCAATAAATTTTTATGAGTAAATGAAACTGACTGACATGTATTTTCTGTGGAATTAAGTGCTCTGTCATTTAAAAGTTCAGTATGGCAGAATTTTCTATTTAACACTGAAGGTCATAGGGAGCATTGGAGTGTATTGAATGGAAGGGAGGAGTGGCAGAGTCAGATCTTTACTTTAGGAAGAGCACTTTTGCAGATGACTAGAGGATGGGCTAGTAGGAGATGGAAAGGTGAAGAGATAGTTGAGGCAAAGAGACTTATGAGAAGGTCATTGCAACAATCCAGGTGTGAGGTGAGGATAACCTTTCCTTGAATCTTCTTTCCTTCCTCCCTACTCTCCTCCCTCCCTTCCTTGTTTCTTTCCTCCCTTCTTTCTTTTCTTCTTTTCTTCTTTCCTTCCTTCTATCCTTTCTGTTTTCAGAAAGTCCAATGATTCTGAAATCATTTTCCTTGCCATTTTCCCAATTCAGTTTCTTTTTTGTTTTAGACATTTTTACATGCCTTCTAATTTTTAATATTTTTATTTTATTCTAATATTTCCCACTGTCTCACAGAGTTATTCACTTTGATTTGGTCTTTACTAATTTTCAGAGATTCTGTTTCTTAGGTGAGGTTTATAACCTTCCAATTCTTTCCTCGGGAATTTTCATTTTATTTTTCTTCACTTCTATTAGGTATTCATGTAGTCCTTGTGGAAAACCTACATTTTTCTCTTTTGAGTCTCTGCTTGCAGTTATCAAAGAATTATTCCGTTCTTCTTTGGAAAGATTTCTTAATCTACAAAAATATTTTATACAAGTTGATGCTTTCTTTGTTTTCTCATTTTTTAGTTTTTTGTGATTTCCTGCACCTCCCAGGGTTAGAAACCCCTGGATCTTTAATATCCAGAGTATTGGATCTCCAGGGTCCTTAGAACAGAGTAGAAGGGACCTCTGAGTCCCTCAGTTTGGGTTATCTCATTATAAATGCTCTGGTTATTGATTACTCTTATTACCTCTGGACAGAAACCCTTGCAGGTTGCATGTGTCCTTTCTCTGGTCATGCTGGTCCTAGCTTTGTTCAGGAGCCTTTCCTGTTGTCTATATGTTCCTAACTTTTTGTGTAATTCTAGAGTGGAACAAATTAATGCAATTTCTCATTGGATTTCTTAATTATTATTCACTCTATTGTGAATTTAGGATTTTGCTAGAGTAGGTATATGGACCTGAATTGTTTGCCTCTCATTTAAGCAACCATCTTAACAGGAAGTAAGTTTTGATTTTTATAGAAATAAAGAATTCTGAACTCATTTTTTATGATTTTGAACAAGTTACTTCACCTTCCTCACACATGTCTATAAAATAAGGGATGTGAATTAGATGATCTCAAGGATATCAATCCAATATTGTATGGTCTGTGGGAGCTTTTGAAATTAGGAATATCTAGATTTTTTTCTTCTTCTCCTTTATTCTTCACACATTAAAAAAAAAACCTCTGGTTATCTCAGATGACCATTCTACATAGCTTAAAACTAAAACTAGATACCCTCAGTGACTACATTCTTATTAGACTTGTCTCTTGGCTTTGAAAGGATTTTCTCAGAATAAAGGAAAAATTCAAAACTTCAATCCCTATGGAATTCAAAGCAACAACTCCCAGTTTTGTGTGGTGATCTGGAGTCTGCCTCACTAGCATTCCCTGGTCTTCTGCAAGGGTCTCTGAGAAACAAAAGTTTTCTTGTTAAGTTTGCCAAGACAAGCATGTTCCTCGAGATGATCCAGGGCCAAAGACAAAGCAATAAATAAAAGGCCTTCTTAGTCTAGAAATACCTCCGAAAGCAATGTGTGCCAAATGGAAAGTCTCCATTTGAGTATGGGGAGCAGTGTTCCTGCTCCACCAGTGAGTGTCAGCCATAGAGATTAAGGTTGTGACCAGCTGGGTAATAAAATTTTTTTTAATGGAGAATGTGTTGGATTTGGACTCAGAAGGACCTTAATTGAAAGGACCCCCTGGCACAGATAGTTTTTCTGGCCATGTGGTCCTGGCAAATCACTTAACTTTTCACAATTTAAGTTTCCTTTTCTGCAAAATGAGCACTATGTGAATATTCATTATTTTTATTTCATGTGTAAAATTGCTTTGTGCTCAACTCTACCACACACCAAAAAAGTGAAATAAATTTAGACTTTGTCTCTAATAAATAAAAGGGGAATAATGAGAAGAGTTTGACACATTATGTAGCACATTATAGTTCAAAAAGTTCTTTGCATCACAATCTCATCACAATCTTATAACAACCATATGAGGAAGGAAGAACAGAAAACATTTATTAAGTGTCTGCTGTGTGCCAAGCACTGTATCTCATTTGGTTTTCACAATAATACTTGTGAGGTAAGTGCTATTATCATCCCCATTTTACAGATGAGGAAACTGAGGCAGACAATGGTTAAAAACAACTTCCCCAGGGAAACTTTGAGGGACCATAATTGTTCTCATCTTACCAATAAAGTAATTGTAGTTGAAAAAGGCTAAGTAATTTGGCACATTGGGTAAAACATGGGTCTTAGAGTCAGGAAGACTCATCTTCTTGAGTTCAAATCTGGCCTTTGACACTTATTAACTGGGTGACTCTGGCTGGGAAAGTCACTTAGCCCTGTTTGCCTCAGTTTGGCAAACCACTCCAGTATCTTTGCCAAGAAAAACCCAAAGCAGGCTAGCAAAGATTCAGACTTGACTGAAATGACTCCAAACAACAACAAGCAATTTGTCCAGCATCACATAACTGGGAAATGTTTCTGTGCTAGGAATTAAACTCAGGCCTTCCTGCTTCTAAGTCCAGCCTTCTGTCCTCTATATCTTTTTGTATTCTGTAAAGAATACAGACATTCTCTTATCATCATTATCTTCAAAAAACATTTATTGAATTCCCATATTGAGCAAGAAACTTTGCTAGAAAGACACTAGGGATACAAGCCTGAAACTCTATGTCTTGGATACTTATTATGTCCAGTTGGAGAGATAACAACATTTATATTAAGGACATAACTAATGATAAATTAGTGAGTGAGACAATAACTACTTTAAGAATATACTGAGGAGGGTTGGAATCCAGGTTAGGATGATTGGAAAGGCTTCCTGGAGGAAGTGAGAATTGATTTAAGCCCTGAAGAAAGAATAAAGGTTTGAAAAGCATAAAATAACAAGAAGACTGCTCAAAGCAAGAGGAACAGCAGAGGTAGATGGGGGTGGTAGATGTGGCAGTGATGTCAAATTCAAATGGGATCAGAGGCCACAAAACCACACATAACTATACCTGGGGTTATATATTGTCTAAGAAAACCACATATTAACATTATCTATGCTTTATTCTATGTTTATTTTATTTTACTTAACATTTCCCAATTATATTTTTGACACTTTTGGTGGATGGTGTGTTTCAGGAAGAAGACTAAGTTAAATAGAACATAAATTTTTTTTAGAGGAATTGGGAATTGTTAGAGAATTAAGTGCTATTTTCTTGTATCTTTATTACAGACCAGAGCTATTTGGACTGCTGTTTATAATCTGGTTGCAACATGCCAAGAAAAAACTTCATTTGTGGTTACGACTTGTCAGATCACAGTTGGTTAAGATTCCTCTGGAAAGAGTGCTACTAAATTTTTTAAAAATCCATTTGGTATTTTACTAAGTGCTTTCTATCTTTTCTTAGTTCAATAAAACTCTAGGTTTGGGGCAGATAGGTGACACAGTGGATAGAGCACCAGTCCTGAAGTCAAGAGGACCTGAGTTCAAATTTGACCTCAGACACTTAACACATTGTAGCTGTATGACCCTAGGCAAGTCACTTAACCCCAATTGCCCCAGCAAAAATAAATAAATAAATAAACAGACAAATAAATAAAAATAAAACTCTAGGTTTGTGGAAAAGACTATCTTTTTGTTTTAGATCAGAACTTTATAGAATTCTAATAGATATAATTACTATGTAATAAAATAGAAAGTATCACAGAGTTTTTTGAGTAGGAATTAGAATTTTGTGAGCAAGCCTCTAATTTTATAGTAATGATCAAAAAACATAGCAAAAAAAATGGAATGAATACATTCATCAAAGTATATAGGGGACTCATTCCTCTAAATCAAATTGAAGTGTCTGCCAGAGTATCTAAAATCAACTCTCCTAAAATCTGTGGGCAGAAGGTAGAGGCTCAGAGATGGGGAGGAAGAGAAATATTGGAAAGAAAGACTAATTGCAAATAAAATGTTTTTGTCAGCACCATGGCCAGGGATATAGATGTGCATGGATAGGCGTGTAACTAACTATAGATCCAGGTTTGTGACTTCCTTGGTATTGGAAGCTTCCAGTAAAGAAATCCCACCTTGCACTACAGAGTCCCAATTGTCCTACAACTTTAGTCTTAGAAATTTATTCAGGGCTCTAAGAGGTTAATATTGTTAAATGTGTCAGGGTAGAAACTTGAATTCAGTTCTTCCTGATTCTAAGCCCTCTCATCATTGCATCAGACTGCTTCTGGACTTCAGGAAGGGTAGAGCTGTGTTCTTTGGGATGCTCAGGAGGTTTTTCTGCTGGATGAGTGTTTCTACATGTCTCATTCATCTATGGGAAGGTACACAGGGAACTACATGTATCTATATTTGATACCTATTCAATGACTGGGGTGTCAACCTTCTGATATAGAGGAGTCTATCGTGACAAGACCTTTCCAAAATTGCCTCGTATATATTTCAAAGGTATACTTAACATTTGTTCCATCTTCCTTGGGCATATTTGAGAACTTCAGATTTAACACTCTTAAAACTATAACACTTCTGTTGTCAGACATGTCCTAGATAAAGGGTTTTTTTCTTTGTAAGTCTCTGAAATATGTCTGAGAAATATCTTTTGATTAAATGTAGTGAATTTCATTTTCTCTGAATTATTTATGTAGGACATAAAGATGGCCAATTACTGCCCCTAGTGTCAGAATGGACCCAGTAAGAAGGAGATAAGAGGTGTCCAAAGAAAATGAAAGGATTAGGAGGTGCACAAGAAGAAAAGAATTGGGCAAATGGGGCTAGGGGAGGAGAAAGGCAGGAAAATGCAATGGATAGAAAATGGATTGCATGGAAAAGAGTGATAGAGATGAAGAGACACTTCCTAAAGGAAGGAAAGAAAAGAAAACAGAAAAAAGACAAAGGCAAATCAGAAGAATCAAAAACAAAGAATCCCCATATTAAATTATTAGGAAATATTGCTGTTCTTTAAGGGTGTCTTCACATCATAGTTTAGTACTTTCTGGCCCTTCCTATAATAATAATAATAATAATAATAATGTGTTATACAGAGTTAGATAAGCCAGATTCTTATTGACAATGCTTTTCTTAATTCCTGCTTCTTTAGAGAGAAGAAAAGTTTTCTTAGCTTTTGTATTTTCAATGCAGCTAAAATAAAATTGTTATCCATGTATGTCTGTAGCTTACAGAGGTAGGATTCTAGGTCTAGGAAAATGCTATTTAGTCCACATTGAGAAAGAGATGCTCTGTCCCCCTATTGTTATAAATGAGAATAGATACAATAGTGGGAGCTATTGTGTCTCCACTATGCTGAGCATAGTGTCTAATCAACTCTCAATTATCCAGGGGAAGAGTCTTCAGTTTGTGGATTTTCCCCCTTGTGTTTCTTCCAGCTGCCTGCCCTTTGACCATTTTACTGCCCAATAAGAGCCCCAGTCAGAGGGTGGGCAGGTGGAAGAAGGGAGAGGAAGTAAAATTTAGATCAGTCATTTTAGCTGTTCATTAGAAACTCTTGCAAAGAGGAAAGAGCCAATGGTTAAAGTAAGTTGTGAGTTTATTTAGCATTTACATTTATCCAAGCCATGCTGCTCTTCCATTAGCATGGAAAATTGGTCATTGTTGAATAGCATTTATTCAACCTAGAGTTTTTTTTTTAACAGAAACCATGAACAGAAGGGAAAGTTCTATTGAAATTATTTTTCTTAATGTCCTAAAAACTAAGCTAAGTCTACTAGGATTTACATGTACATTCCCAACTGGATGGTGAGGGAAGGAGGGATTGAAGAGGATGTTAGAGCAAAAAACACATTTTTTTTTACAAACACATTTTAAAGCTAATGTTAGGGGAATGTATTAATCTATCTTTAATGGATAAACAACTAAAAGGACTTTGCCTTGTTTAAGTGGAGATGTAAAATATCTCATGTTCTGATTTCCAGACATTAAACAAATCATATAGCTTTCATTTGGATTTTAGATTTCTCACCTGGAAAAAATTATTAGTAAAATTATTTACTAGACTTGTTATTACTAAAGTTGCTTAATGCCTCAATAACTTACTGATTTAGTTCCTATGAGAAAAATAAAAAGGTTTAGGCTGAAAGACATTGTTTGGATACAAAGTAGTAGAATTGAAAATGAAATTTTCCACTTGGGAAAAGCAGATGGGGAGAATGGCCAATAGATTTTTACTGCAGGGCAGTTTAGTGGAGCAGGGGAAGGGGGATGATCACACTCTTGAATTTTAGATAAAATATTCCATTATGCCTAGAATTATTTAGCATGAGATGTTCTCTAAAATCAAATTGTAATTATTTTGAATAAGCTACAATTGACTACAGCATCCTGTTCCTCCAAATGAATGGAAAGTGGGATGCTTCTTGGAAAACCAGGAATAGTGGAGGGGAGACTGCAGAATTGAAGTGCATTCACTTACATGTGTCTATCTCTTCCTGGACTGGACCATTTGTGAACTTGTATATATCACAATCTTTCCCTGAGTCATATTGAAACCAGACAATGATATGTAACATGGACAAATTATATGTTATAATCAAGGATATGCTATGGGCTGTCATCCAGGATCCTGATCTATATGTTGAGCTCATAGGTTATTCAAATTTCTCAAATGGACCAAGCTATTAGGTGCCATATGTGGAAACAGAAATGCGTGTATCATACATATTTTGTTCAGACACGTGGAGTCATCTGTCCATTTGTCTGGCCCAATGTATGGAATGGTTGCCTCCTATTTATTCATTTCAGTAAACATTTGGATTGCTCTCGATGTTTTATGAAGCTAATTAAATAAAAAATGACTAATTAAATGTCACAAAACATGATGTAAACTTGTTAATGTCAGGGGAGATATTTTAAAACAGCTATCATGATGGGCAAATTTGTCACATGTCAATGTTTTTAGTTAATTTTATGCTGTAAATAAGCAAATTTGTTTAAGAAATTCTACAACTGTCTGCCAATGTGATTATGGTCTCCTATATCTCGTGCTTGATTAGACTGGAGCTGATTTCAGGGACTGGAGGACCTCTTCTGAATGCTTAAGTGGACATTTTCCAATTAAACATAATATTATGTTAACATCCTTAAAGATGTAAATAATGGCACAAGAAATTTGATTAAAATACATACTTAAAACTGTATTCTCTTGCAATTTTCAAGAAAGACGAAGGCATTCTACATCTTCCCTGCCATTGTCATAGCAGGTTTGCCACAAGTTGCTGTATCCCAGCCTGTTGTCTGAGTCTCCACACACTGACCTTTGTTGTAAGATCTGCTATAGACATCACAAACTCTCACATCAATTTACTACAATTGGATGTGGCATCTTGCAGCTAATTTGATTTAGGAAGAAATGCACCTGGCTCTGTTTTTTCCCTATAGAATGTTGGGGGGTGGGAGGTTCTGAGTCCTCACAGATGCCATCTAGCTGAGTAGCCCATGTGTTTTTCAAGGTCTAAGCAGTTTGTCTCCATCTTCACAAATAGAACCCATTACAAAGGGAGCTGAGCTGAATTATTTAATGCAAAAACTAATTGGATTGCTGTTGGAGAGAAAAAAAAAAACAAAAACATCTAAATAAATCCAAAGGGGAAAACTAGAGATTTATCTTTCCATCTTCTCTAGAAAAATAAGCAAACCTTTATTTGATTTTTCAGATCTAGCTATAGGTTTTTCCCATTGTTCCAGTAAATCAGTTGCCACTTCTTTTTCTTTCCCAAAGTCAGAAACTGAAAAACAAACAAACAGTCAAATGACTGAATTACTTGGCTGGATATAAATGACAGCTTATAATTTGAGAGACACACACACACACACACACACACACACAGACAAACAGACAGACAGAGACACAGAGAGAAGAGAGAGAGAGAGGAGAAAGAGAGAGAGTGGGAAGAAGAGAGAGAGAGAGAGAACACTTTTTAAATAAAAAGCATTATTTTCCAAAGTGGATTAAGGTTATAGAAAAAAAAATGTTAAATGTTAATGCAGTTTAACTTTCTTGCATTATTGAATTCACATTCAAAGTTGCTGTTCTTAAAAGAAGATGGGAATTAAGGCCTTACTTTATTATCATTTTCCCCTAAATGCAGGTAAAAGAAAGCAAAAACAAAATCAAAACCTGCCCTGCATGTTCTACAAGCTGGTTCCTTATTCTGGAGGTCAAAATTAACCATACTATTTATTTTTAAATAAAGCGTATCCTAAATAGGGCCTGGGATTAAAAAATAATAATAATAGCTGACTTTTGCATGTTATTTTCAGATTTATATCATACTATATAGACATTTTATTTGATTCTCACAACCCTGTAACATAATACCAATAGGTATTATCCCTCCCTCCCCATTTAAAAAATGAATAAACTAAGGCTGGTGGAAGTTAAGTGCCTCAGAACTATGAAGTATCAGGGGAAAAAATAACAATCCCATTTTTTCCTGGGATCCAAATCCAGTACTCTTTCCATCATACCACACTTAACCATGAAGATTTAGAGCTTGAAGACTTTCAGATATAGGAGGTAGTGAAAAGAAGAGTAGATAATCTATGCAAGTGATTAGTTATTAATTTCAAAAATTTAAATAATTAAATAACAATATGTGAAAAAGCCTTTTTTGTTGTTGTTGTTGTTGTTAAATCCAACTTACTATAATATTTGTGATTCCTTCCCTTGAAACCTGGCAGGGAGGTAACTATGGAGTATGTAAAATAATCTAGAGATTACACCTAGTTCATTTTGGGCTGGTCCTTAATTAGGAAAGAGTTGTGATGTAGGAAAATTAGAATAGAAAACCATTTAAATTCTCCTAAAATCGTCCCAAAAGTACAATGTTTTGTCTGAAGTGCTGTGAATTTTCAGAACACCAGATACCTCCTTATTCAAATGTAAATTACCAAAAAAGTACAAAAACATATGCTAAGGTCAAATTAGAACAGCTTTATATTATCTGCCATTTGATATTATCTCTTTGTTCCATTCCTCCAAATAACCAAATCAACTTTATTCTAAACACATGCTTTAATTATTCAAAATGATAACTTCTCTACAAGTTGTACCTAGATAGAAGTGAGTTAGGGACCTAGAGAAACTAGACTTGTATTTTCATCAAGTTTTCCTCTCCATATCCATCAGCTGCTTTGGACTTTGGAATCCAGAGCAGCAGCAGAAGGTAAAGAGAGTTAAAGATGAGAGACACGAACGAGGGTTGTTTAGTTTGCAGCATTTGGGAAGCCCTTTCTTGCCCTAAGCTCAATATATAAATACATCAATGCTGTTGAATCTGATCCTTGTAACTGTTGTGTAAAACAGTAGCAAAAGTTTAAATTAAAAGTCTGAAATTCAAGCTCAGCATAATCTGGCCTCAGTCTACCTTTTAGTTTTTTTATTGCCAAAATTTGTTCCAGTTATTCTCCACCTATGCCTTTGGACTTGATATTTCTTTCCATTGCTCCTATCTGCAATGTCTCCATTCATCTCTGCCTGTTCAAATTATATTTCTCTCTTAGGACCCACTTCAAATTTCATCTCCTCAAAGATTTAGAGAAAGTTCTCACAGACACCAAAATAGGCATGGTAGCATTTTTGTAGTAGCAAAGAACTGGAAACAAACAAACAAACAAAAAATGTGCCCCTTGATTGGAAATCGGCTAAATGAATTGAGCAACATGAATGTAATGTAATATTAAGACTATGAAAAATACAAAGAAAAACACATGGACTATTGCACAATGAAGTGAGCAGAATCAGAAAAACAATAGACACAATGACTTCAGTAATGTAAATGGAAAGAGCATCATACCAAAACAAGAAAACGTGAATATTGTATAACTGCAATGTGACCTAGGGCAGAGAAAAGATGAGAAAATACATTTCACTCTATTCCTCAAAGAACTGGAAGGCAATGGATGTGGAACAACCTTTCAGACTTGGTTGGACCAGTGTGTGAAACTGACAATTTTAATGACACTTAAAAGATTGATTTTCTTTCTTTTTTTTAAATTATTATAGCTTTTTTTATTTACAAGATATATGCATGGGTAACTTTTCAGCATTAACAATTGCAAATCTTTTGTTCCAACTTTTCTCTTCTTTCCCCCACCCCTTCCCTCTAATGGCAGGTTGATTAAGACATGTTACATATGTTAAAGTATAAGTTAAATACAATTTATGTATACACGTCCATACAGTTATTTTGCTGTACAAAAAGAATTGGACTTTGAAATAGTGTACAATTAGCCTGTGAAGGAAAACAAAAATGCAGGCGGACAAAAATAGAGGGACTGGGAATTCTATGTAGTGGTTCATAGTCATCTCCCATAGTTCTTTCGCTGGGTGTAGCTGGTTCAGTTCATTACTGCTCTATTGAAACTGATTTGGTTCATCTCATTGTTGAAGAGAGCCTCATCCATCAGAATTGATCATCATACAGTATTGTTGTTGAAGCATATAATGATCTCCTGGTCCTGCTCATTTCACTCAGCATCAGTTGATGTAAGTCTCTCCAGGCCTCTCTGAAATCATCCTGTTGGTCATTTCTTACAGAACAATAATATTCCCTAATATTCATATACCACAATTTATTCAGGCATTCTTTAATTGATGGGCATCCACTCTGTTTCCAGTTTCTGGCCACTACAAAGAGGGCTGCCACAAACATTCTTGTACATACAGGTCCCTTTCCCTCAAAAGATGGATTTTCAAGTTTTTTTTTCAAAGAGGGGAATATACCTAAGGTTGGGAAAGAGCATAACTAATATTAATTATCCCCCTTAAAAATAAGACCAAGAAGAAATCAGAAGTTGTCAATCTATATAATCACTTCCACACCATTCTAAATTTAAGCATAGTCTATATATGTATTGAAGGCATTCTTGTTGACAATATATAAATAGACAGATGGGCATTTGTAGACAGTTTTCTACAGCAGACCAAATGGATGATGATGGGCTTTATGCTGTGTAAGACATAGGTAGGGCAAATTCAGGTTCCCACGCCATAAAAAAGAGGCACAGGGAAACCCTATGAGGGAAAGCCCCATTTGCCTAACCCCTATTACAGTTCTAGTTAAGATCATGCAAGATTCCATGCATTGCCTTTGACCCAGATCACTATGTGATCTGTATTTCAAGGTGTTCAAAAAAAAAGAAAGAAAGAAAGAAAGAAAAAGAAAAGAAAATACGTATACAAAAATATTTTTACCAGCTCTTTTTTTGTAATAATAGAGAATTGCAATTTGAGAGGATGCCCATCAATTGAGAAATGGCTGAACAATGTGGTATATGATTGTGATAGAATACTATCTTGCTATAAGAAACAAAGAGGATAGCTTCAGAAAAATCTAGGAGGACTTATATAAGCTGATGCAATACTATAATGATAATCAACTACGAAAGACTTAGCTTCTCTGATCAATGCAATGATCCACAATTCCAAAGGACTCATGATGAAAAATACTATCCATCTGCACAGAGAGACCTAATGAGCTCTGAGTACAGAGGAATATTTATTTCACTTTATTTTTTCTTGCTTTTTTGCCAACATGATTAATAAGAAAATATGTTTTGCATAGCTGCATAAATATAATAGATATCATAGTTCTTGCTTTCTCAATGGATGGCTGAGATATAGAAGAAAGGAGAGAATTTGGAACTGACAATAAAATTTTTAAGGAAAAAATCATTCAAGATTCCATGGCAGAAGTGACTATAGGGATAATGCTGTACAGTAACTTATTGAATATTGAATATCACCATCAAGTGATACATACAACAGTTTAAGACATATGGTCACTAAAAGGGTTATGAAGGATGTCATACACAAGGAATATGGAAGATGGATGGCAGAGTTCTTTAGATGCTCATCTTCACATGACTCTGGTCTAATTTCATTGAGATCCACACTATAGTACTTCTTCACTGAATTCCATAGTTACTCTGAAAAGATCAGATGAGCCATCTACATTGGAAAAACAAATTAAAATATACACCTTGTACAAACTGTATATATATAGAGAGATATTTGGTCTGTTGAGATAGTCCACTGGCATTTTTGTCTTGAATAGTGCTTTCAATGATTCCAAGCTGTTAAGTACAGCAAAGCTGATGTTTTAACATATCAATATTCTCTCAGTGATGCATTTTGGGTACAAACTGTGGAATTCTACAGTTCCTAAGAGTCAAAACTGCCAGTAACTTAAAAAAACATGAAAGACATATGGCTTCTTTGCCCCATCTAAAATAAGGAAACCATTATCAGAAACCAAATTTTTGGCCTCTCTCTGGAGAGCTAAGAATTGGAGTGAATGGTCCAACAGCAAGCCAGAGAAGAGAAAATGGATTTCTACCCTATCAATGTTAAGGTCAGTCTCCTTCAAAAGAAAAAAAAAAAAAACTCTGGACTGATAAGAAATAGAAAAAAAAGAAATAGTTTACATGGTCCATAGTAAAACATGAATAAAAATATTAGACTGAATTTCTGTATAAGATGAAGCCCATATATATGATGCTCACTCCCCTACAAATGTTATTCAAGAGAATAGCTGATTTGTTGAAACTGGAAACTTCCTGGGTGAAAACTATGTTCACAGGGCTTGCCTCAAAAAACCAGGTGAGATTTATGCAATATCTCAAGCAAAAAAAAAAAAAAAAAAGATGGGAGTTAATTCCAGAAATAAATGATACAGATTCTCAGTTAAATTCAGCCACACTGATCCAATAGGCCATAATAACCACCACCATCCAATTCCCCCCAAGGATATCAGAGATATTTTAGGTAGCATTTATGCCTCTGGGAAAAGAACTATATGAAAATTAGATTGATTTGTTCCAAAAGTTCTGTGTGTGCTAAAGGTTAGATCCTGTTGACTCAACAGTTACTCAGATATTTTTAACATTTAGTTTAAAAGTTTTTGTTTTTTTTAAAGAAGACACATGGTGAGTGTAAGAAGGCTCCAGAATGTTACCAATGGTGATTTGTAGGAGAAGTAGCACAAAAAAATCATCAAGGACTCCATCCAGAATGGAGAGCCCATGGACTATACTAGGGTGATGAAATAGTCAAAGAACCTTTAGAAAGCCCTTTTTTAAAAAAATGGGATTATTTCTCTGAGATTAGCAGGAAGAGAAGAACAAAAATTATTTAGGATGAGAAAGCCTAGATGGAATGAGATTTGTACCAGCTCTCTTGGTGGAATATATGCTGTCTCTCTATAGTGGAGTCTGGAAGGCTCTGTTTTCATGAAAGCAGAATATGTGGGGAAGGATGTGGGGGGCATTTGGCATGTAACTGAATGATTAGATTCTCTTGGTCTTTACTCTGATGATTCCTGTATCTCTGGACAGACATTTGGAGAACTCATTTTTTAAAATAAATTTTAATGGATATGTTTTGGGGCTTTTTTTTTTAACAGTACTAAAATTTCCCTAAGTATTCCTTCTTCCTTCTAGAGTGCTATTACATGTAACAAGTAATATTTTTAAATACAAAAAAAGAAAAAGTAACAAAACTAATCAATATATCAAGAAAAGGCTAAAATGTTTTTAATGTCTCAAATTCGTGGATTCCCTATCTCTGCAAAAAGGTAGGCTAAGGATTTCTTCTATATCTCTTCTTAGGAACCATTCTCTTTTTTTATTATAACTTTTTATTGACAGAACATATGCCTGAGTAATTTTTTACATTATCGTTTGCACTCACTTCTCTTCCGACTTTTCCCTTCCCTCCCTCCACCTCTTCCCCTAGATGTCAGGCAATCTTATACATGTTAAATATGTCATAGTATATCCTAGATACAATATATATGTGCAGAACCATATAGTTCTTATTAATTTTTTAAATACTTTTGATTGTTTTATGATTATTTCCATTTTCATTGTTGTAGTTATTGTATATATTGTGTAACTCTTTCCAGGATTCTCTGTATTCATCATATCATCAATTCTTACAGCACATTATTATATTCACTGCATCATCAATTCTTAACAGCATGTTAATATTCCATTACATCAATGTACTACAAAACAAAACCTAATAGTGACAGTACTAATATATCTACCAGCCCTCCACTCCCCCACTCCATATACACTGGAGTTAAGAAAAAACAACAAAACCAAGGCTTAATTGATCCCAAGTTGGGGCAAAGCTTAAGCTGTCTCTCACTTATACGTGGCTTCCTGGTAGCCCTCAGCTTTATTGATGGCTTCCTGATCACCTAGGAATATAAAGTTTTCACCTACAAGAGATCAGGGGTCCCTTTGACAAGAAAGATACCCTATCCTGCCCTGGGGAACAGATATTTTTCCATATGCAGCTGAAGAAAAAATATACTAATAGAAACTAAGTGCTACTGTGTTACTACTGCACATCCTTTTGTTAATTGTCCGATAACTTCTTAGTGATACATTGTGTTCTAATATCAAATCTGAACTAACAGATGTTGGCATCTGGCTGCTTTAAGAAACCACAGGAACACAAATACTAGATTCATTTCCCCTCCCAGCGCTCTCTGCCCCAATACCATTTGGGTGTTTGCTGAAGCCAGAATGACCACCAGAGAGCCACAAAGGCTGCAGAATGAGAGTGAGAACCTTGGAGTCATTCATGCTACCATAATTACACGGGCATTCCCAGGTAAAGACCAGTCCTCTCAGTTTGTCTTATAAACAAACTGCTATAGTCCAGACTCTGCCTCTGCAGAATGTTGGTTAGCTGATTTCCAAACACCAGAAGCCTTCCTGCTGCTGGACACAGGTTAAATACTCTGGGAGTAATAATCACCTCCTCAGAGGAAAGTTTCCAGCATATGTTGTTACCAGGTGGCAGAACACATACGTTGTTCCCTCCCTCTCCTATGCTCCTGCAGGATGTGGTTACCTGCCATCCCCGTCACATATAAGACTATTAGTAATGGAACCTTTTCAAAACATATTTAAGTGTTCTTGAGTTGGGGAATAGTTGAACAAATTATGACACATAAATGTAACTGAAGACCAAAGGGGAGAGATACAGAGAAATCTGTGAAGACTATTAGAAATGGATGCAGGGTAAAATGAGCAGAACCAGGAGAATGGTTTATTTTATCACAATAACATTGCAAAAATGCACAACTTTCAAAGATGTAAAAACTCTGATTAACTCAATGACCAATGATGGTTCCAAAAAACCAATGATAAAGAATGAATATGATGGGCTAAATATGCAAAAAAAATATTTTGGATGCAACCAATGAGGGGATTAATTTTTCTCCACTATGCATATTAGTCACAGAAATTCTGTTTTGTTTTTCTTTCTTTCCTAATGAAGGAGAGGAAAATAAAAGTTTAAAATTTTAAATTAAATAATAATAAAAATATATGGAGAAAAGAGTGGAGAGCAATAGAGAAAGAAAGAGAGGGAGTGAGGGAAGAGGAGGAGAGGGAAAAGAAGGGAGGAAGGAGAAGAAAAAAGAGAGGGAAAGGGAAAGGATTTCTAAGAAACTTTCAGTCTTTTAATTGTAACTGAAGTAGTTTAGGTAGTGCTGGGATCCATGGTAGAAACCAGTTAGTTTTTTCAATAAGAATTATAGTAATAAGAGCTAGTATTTTTTAAAAATAACTTTAAGGTTTGCAAAGCACTTTATATGTTCTCTCATTTGATCTTCACAACAACCCCATGAAATAAGTGCTATTATTAGTCCATTTTACAGATGAGGAAACTTAAGGCTTAAAAAATTTAAATATCTTGGACAAGTTCATACAGCTATTAAGTGGGATTTGAATTCAAATCTTCCTCATTCCAAGTCTAGTGCTCTATATACTGCACCTTCTAACTGCCTAGCAATGTGTATTATGTATGTTTAGATATGTGTATACACGTGTGTACACATACATGTGCATATATAAACATACATGTATTTCTAAGTGAAATTAAATAAAATCCATTTTCCCCCTTCCCATTCATCATAACAAAATAAGAATTGATGCAAAATGTTTGGGAGCCCAATCAACTCATGTATTTTGTCCCTGACACATGCCCAAGGTTTCTTTTCTTAGGGGAACTGTCTCCTGTTGTTTTGTTAGGAATATTCTCAGAAGACCCCAGGCTTTCATAATAACTTATTATGGATTTTTCATAAACATATGCAAATATTTCTTGAATATGTTTTTATTTTTACCCTGTACTTTTGCTAGATGATAAGTTCCATAAAATGTTAAGATCTACTTTTTAAAGATGTAAACTTCATAGAGTGGTCTCTTTTTTCCCATTTTATAGGATTTAGAGAACATATTCAGATTAATACAACCAAAAGTATCATTTAAAAATTATTGAGTTTATGAAAAAGCAACTTTTGTTGAATGTTGTTTTCTCTGTTCCCATTCTTAGACTAACTTCACATGTTAAAATTTTGAGCTGATTATTTACTCCCCAACCATTTTTATAAGATTATTTGAATGCTCCTTGATTACCAAACCAAATTCCGTCAATAACTTCCTGATGTTGATTTTGTGTTTCAGGCAGTCTGGTAAATCTAAGATCTGTTTCCTGTGAGAAAACCTATCAACATTGCAGTGAAGTGGGCAATCCTGTTTAGTTCCAGCAACCAAATATCTTCATAGATTTTACTGGAACTCCCTAATATTTAAAAAAAAAAATTTGGCTCTCTTTTTTCTTTCTTTTTGAACTGCCTAGAGAGTTTTAGAAATCTCTGCTTTGTAATTGTCTATTACCAACATTAGAAGAATTAATAGCTCTCCATGAATGTGTGCAATAGGAATACATACAGAGACACAGAGAGGAGCTGTTCCTAGCAGATGGTCTCAAGCCAGACATCTGGAAGTCTCATCAGATTATAGGGGCCCAAATCTCTGGTGATAGTTTTAATTTAAATGTTGCTTAACTTTTTTTTTTTTTTTTTTGGCAGAGTTGAAGACATTAGGGTCAGTATATAAAGTTAGCAAGAATTTTACCAAAATTGCTTACAATTTACCTTCTACATGACTAGCTTCCACATCGCCATGTTTATGCAACTAGAACCAGCTGGACAAAAGTTAATCAAACAAATGCAATTAGGAATGGTGTAAGTCATATTAATGCATTAGTAATTCTCTTGGTACCTCTGGCCCATTCCAGATGTGTTGCTGCATAATTAATACAGGATAACCTTGAGTTAATCTCTCTCTCTTCCCTTCTCTCCCAATTCTAGATTCTCCAGAATTTTGTTTGGACAATACAGTCAAAACATAGTTATGATTCATTCAATCATGCAAATATTTCAGGACTGGTCTGTCTTGTATATTCTACAGGATTGACTTGGTAATTCTAAGGAGAACTCAAGTGGGAACTCTGATTTTTTTTTTTAATAAGAATAAATGGTGCTGAATTAATCCAAAAAATTTGAAAGCAATTTGGAATTACACTAAAAAATAGTTACTATCTGTATATACCCTCTGATCCAGAGATACTACAGAATGGAATGTACCACAAGATTAAAGACAAGGGAAATGTCCCATATTTTAAAAATTACTTAATTCAATACTTTTTGTGTTTGTAATAACTAGAAAGCAAAATGAATGCCCTATAAATTGAGGAATGGAAGAACAAATTGTACTATGTGAATATGATGAAATATAATTGTCCCCCCCAATGATGAATATACAAAATTTAGAGACACTAAAGATTTGTGTGAACTGATATAGAATGAAGTGAGCAAAATCCAAAGCAAAATATGACCCTAATAACATAAGAAAATCATATTTGTAAAAATATCAGCGTTCTGATCATTAAAGTGATCAATCTTGAATTCAGAAGACTAACTATAAAATGAGCCTTCCACAGAGGTGGTGGATTCTGGGTGGACTTTCAGATACAGCCAATAAATGGGCTGAGGGTTTTTTTTGTTTTTTTTTAATCTCTTTGTACATCTTTTTAACAGAAGGAGTGATTTCCACTTTAGGAGTCATTTTTTTTTACACATATATGAACAAAATATTGTTTTAAATGATTAATGCCTAAAGAGTTAACATTTTGAATCAAAGTAGATGCCCATGGATTGAGGAATAGCTAAACAAATAAATTATAGTATATGAATTTAATGAAATATTCTACAAGAATATTGCTGGTTCTATAAGAAACAATTAATTTAATAATTCAGAGAGAGGAAGACATATTAATTAAAGTAAAATGAGGCAAGTAAAACAATATCCACAATGTCCACAATGACTACAAAAGTATAAATGTGAGGAAAAAGTGAAACTGGATTCTGAATCAAGTCAAGTCAATAAGTTTTTATTAAGCACACCTACTATATGTCCAGCATTTTGCTAGTCTGTGGGCGTACAAAGAAAGGCAAAAACAGTCCTTTAAGATTGCTCACAATCTAACTGTAGTAATGATAAGTAAACTCTCCAGGATAACTTGGGCAGGGAGGCACTGCCCATTAGGGGGGACTGGGAAAGCTTTCTTGCAAGTCAATCTTGAGCTGAGTTTTGAAAGAAATCAAGAGACAGAAACAAGGAGGGAGAATGAGGAAATGCACAGAATTAGAAGACGGAATATGTTATGTGAGAAATAGGCTAGAATGTATAAAAGGGAGTAAATTCTAAAAAGACTGGAAAGACAGGAGGGGACTAGGCTGTCAGTTTTCCATTTGATCATGGAAGCAATAGGAAGGCATTGGAATTTATTGAAAGGGAATGAGCTGGTGAGAGTTATGCATTAGGAAAACCACTTTGGTAGCCAAGTGGAGGATGAACTGAAGGAGGGAGACCCTTGAGGCTTAAAGGGCAACTAGTGCAATAGTGCAAGGCTGAGATGATGGGAGCCTGCACCAGAGTGGGTACAATACTAGGGAAGAGAAGCCGCAGGACTTGGCAACATTGGACATATGGAGATAGGGATGTGACAGAGTAAGGATTTGGGGTTGACACTTAGGTTGCAAAGGAGAATTATGGAGCCCTCCGAAGTAATAGGAAATCTGAGAAGAGAGGTAGGATTTGGGGAAAGAGATAATGAGTTAGGTTTGGACTTGTTGACGTTAAGATATATCCAGAATATCCAGTTAAAATATTCCACAGGCAGATGGAGGTGGGAGACCAGAGGTTAGAAGAGAAGGTAGGGTCAGATAAATATATCAAAGAATGATATTTATAGAAATGACATTTGAATCCTTGGGGGCCAATGAGGTTACCAAGAGGAATAACATAGAAGGAGAAGGGAAGAGGATCCAGGATAATGTCTTTTTGGGGGGAAGAAAGCTAAAATAGTATTTTATTCTTCAAAATACATGCAAAATTAGTTTTAAACATTTACATTTTCAAGACTTTGTGGTCCAAAATTTTCTCTCCCCTCCTCTCCCCCGCTCTCCCAAACAATAAGCAGTCTGATATAGGATTAAACTCCTGCAGTTCTTCTAAACATATTTCTATATTCGTTATATTGAGCATGAAAAATCAGATCAAAAGGGGAAAAAAAAACACAAGAAAGAAAAAAACAAATAAAAAAGTAAACAAACAACAACAGGCAAAAACACTGTGCTTTGATCCAGATTCAGACTCCATAGTTCTCTCTCTGGGCGTGGATGGCTCTTTGCATCTTTTGCATAAACTTGGATCTATTGGAATTGCCTTGAATCATCTCATTGTTGAAAAGATAATAGTTTCTGATCATTATATAATCTTGTTACTGTATACACTGTTCTCTTGGTTCTGCTCACTTCACTCAGCATCAGTTCATGTAAGTCTTCAGGACAGAGTCTGGGGGGATACCTGAATTATTAACAGATGTAAACTGGATGAAGATCCAGCAAAGAAGTAGCAGTCAGAGAAGAGAAGTCCACAAAGATGGCAGAATCATGAAAGATCAATGTCACAAAATGAGAAGAGGCTGATCAACAGTGTCAGAGGTTACAGAAGATCAAGAAGGATGAGGATTGAGAAAAGACCATTCGATTTGACAATTAAGAAACTTTAATTAATTTAAAAACTTTAGTTTCAAGTGAGTGATGAGATTGGAAGCCAACCTGAAGAAAGGTAATAAAAGTGCAAATATAATGACTAAGCTTGTCCCTGGAGAAGAGATTAGAAAATATACCTCCTTCCCCTTTTTATCCTATTACATTATGAGCTCCTTATGATCAGGATTAGAATTAAGGATAAAAATTTTTCAAATCTGAAAACTGTGGGGGTTTTTAAAAATTTTAATAAGAAACAATGGACTTTGTAAGTAAGCATCAAGGAGAAAGAACTTTGTCTATGATTAAAAGAAATCAAATATAATTTTGTCTTTTAGTTTTATTTTCCAGTTCAGTTGTTTCTCTAGTGAGATATTTTGCAATATCATCTATTTTCATTCTTTGGGTTTTGTTTTATTGTTTCGTGATTTTTCATAAAGTCACTAGCTCCTATTTGTTTAATTCTAGTTTTTAAGGAACTATTTTCTTCAGAGAGTTTTTGTACTTCTTTTTCCATTTGTCTAATTGTATATCTAAAGAAGTTTTTTTCATCAGTGTTTCCCTCCCCCCAATTTGGTCCTTCTGACACCTAGTTGATCCCCTGAGCTTTAGAATCTGTCATTGCTGCTGTTACAGTAGACCTCAGTCTACTCCTGGGGCCAGGGTTGTCCTGGACTGTATTCCCTCTCACTCTACTTTCTTGTTGACCTTCCGAGATGTTCTGCACCAGAATATTATTTCACCTCATCTTTCTCAGAATCCCAAGTACTTAGCACAGTGCTGGGCATAAAGTAATAATAAATAATAAATTCTTATTAATACTTAATAAATTCTTCATAACTTGATTTACCAGAAGTGGAGGTCCCTGGTTTTGGTATGTTACATATAAGAATATGATTATAGATAATAACAAATAGCATTTATATAGAACTTTAGCGTTAACAAATGGTCTCTCATTTTATCCTCACAGCAACTCTGTCACTTAAGTGCTATTATTATATCTCTTTTACAGATGAAGAACCTGAGAAAGGATAAATGACCTGCTTCGGCAAGTGTGTGATCTTGGGGTCACATAGCCCAAAAGTGCAAAACTTTTGCTTATTTTTGTTTAATTTTTTCTCTCTCTCTTTTTTTGTTTTTGTTTTTGTTTTGTGGTTTTTTTTTTGTTTGTTTGTTTTAAGATATGACTCTCTGTGTAGAGGAAGGGGAAAATATCTTTGGAAATGAAGCTAATGTAAGCACAAAATTTTAATAATAGTTTTAAAAGGAAACATTCAAATATTACTACTATGCTTAAAGGACTAGGCTACTAGAAGTCTCTGACTATCCAGAACCATCTAGCATTGAAAAAATGGCTTACCATCAGTGAATATTTTGTGTACTTTATTGAAAGGAAACTCACTCCAATTTTGAATGCCCCCAAGAAGGACTTTATACTTGGCTGGATTTGTTTGTTTATTTAATTTCTTTTTTTCTTATTTTGAAAATAGAGGTGGCAGATTAGTTTTTTTAGACACTAAAACAACAACCTCAAAGGTTGAGGACAGATGTGACCCAGAAATTCTTCTGAGCTCTCCCCCACACTTTTCCATATGTCTCATAATGACTCTAAACACATTTTAGAGCATCAGAATACACAAAAAGATGAGGTGAAATAATATTCTGGTACAGAACAACTTGGAAGGTCAACAAGAAAGTAGAGTGAGAGGGAATACAGTCCAGGACAACCCTGGCCCCAGGAGTAGACTTGTGGTCTACTATAACAGCAGCAATAGCAGATTCTAAAGCTCAAGGGATCAAATAGGTGTCAGAAGGACCAAACTGGGGGGGGGGGGGGGAACACTGATTAAAAAAAACTTCTTTAGATGTACAATTAGACAAATGGAAAAAGAAGTACAAAAACTCTCTGAAGAAAATAGTTCTTTAAAAATTAGAATTAAACAAATGGGAGCTAGTGACTTTATGAAAAATCACGAAACAATAAAACAAAACCCAAAGAATGAAAAATAGATGACAATGAAAAATATCTCACTAGAGGAACAACTGACCTGGAAAATAAAACTAAATGACAAAATCGTATTTGATTTCTTTTATTCATAGACAAAGATCTTTCTCCTTGATGCTTACTTACAAAGTCCATTATTTCTTATTAAAATAAAAAAACCCCACAGTTTTCAGATTTGAAAAATTTTTATCCTTAATTCTAATCTTTTAGAATGTGGTATTTTAATGTAATTTAACTTTATTGGCAGAGGAAGAAGACAAAGATGGGTCTCCCTAGGTTTTTGTACCAATGTGAGAAGAAATCTAACAAACACTTCATCTACCACATATAGCAAATTGCTCCAGAACCTTAGTTTTCTTATCTATAAAATGAAGGTATTAGACTAAATCAGTGGTTCTCAGAGTATGGTCTGGTGGCCTGTAGGCATCCCAGGGATCCTATCAAGGAGTCCGTGAGGTCATAAGTGTTTCTTTAATAATAATAAGATGTTTTAGTTGTAAATATGGTAACTATCAATTGATAGTAAGTAATGTTCTGGAGTGAGCTAATCCGGCTCTCAAGAAAGTTGCTCAATTTTTCAATAAGACAATTCATTTACATTTATATGTATGTGTGCGTGTATACATATATATACATACATATATATATACATTATACATAAATAAGAATACAAAAAGAGAATGAGGAAGGGTGTGATAAAAGATTTCTTCTGCCAGAACTGATACTTTAGTTTTCAGTGTAAGCATTTATACTTTGAAAATTAGCAGAAACCTCAAATCAGGATTTGATTAATCACTTTGTTGATTGTCTATTCTAGAGGTGTCAAACACAAGACCCACTTGCCACTTATTCTTAGAATATGGCAGATTAAAATGTAATTAGAAAATATTTAACAAAATAGATTAGAATTCAATAAAACAGATAATTTTATATTTTAAAACTCAGTTAACATATGATTTCTGGGGATTCTTATGTATAGATTAGTATTCATTTTGTCCTATTTGAATTTGATACCACTGATCTAGATTCAAGAGAGTAATGAAGAAAAATGTTAATGATGCTGATTAAATTTGAGTGTGTCACACACACACACACACACACACATGCACACATGCGCGTGCGCATGCGTGCAAGCAAGCACATGAGTAAATTTATTTCTTCCCCCACGCCCATCTCAAACATTGTTGGATAAAGTCCACACTCACAGAAGCTTTTGGTCATTTTTGATAATTTTTAAAAATATAAAGGGGTTCTGTTATTAAAAAGTTCAAGTTAAGAACCACTGGTCCAGTTTGAAATTTTAATGATCCTTAGAATTAATTAAATACCCAGAAAATAGCACTTGACTTGCTTTTAAAAAAGTAAAGAAATGGAAGGGCAGGATGGGGAACCCAACAAGCATGGGAGAGAGCTTACTATTATTAATATAGGTTCTGATCTGTCCATGAGATCCTTTCTAAGACTAGAAATATTTAAAAATTTCAACAGACCAGATCCAGGTTTATAAAGATATAAATCCTTAAGGGAAGCACTAGCTTCCCTTTCCAACTACCTAACCTAGTTATGAAATTCTGATTTTAGACGGCTGGCTCTGAGCACTGATCATATAAGGCTCAAACAATTACACTATGGCTTTTAGGCATTTCATAGTTGTTGGCGTGATGGTTTGACCTTATACACATTTTATGAAATTACTTTGCTTTGACTTTGTGTATGCTCTTGGTTCCCTTCAGTAGGGCAGAGACTTTTATTTTGGGCTGTGTATTCCCAGCCCCCTAGCAATTTTTGAACCACAACAGCCACACCTTAATAAATATTTTAGAAATTAAATTGGTAAGTAAAATCTGGGACTCTATGTGTGTGTGTGTGTGGGGGGGGTGTTTGTGTAGATTTTTAGTGGGCTCTAGAAGAAGGTTCTCAGCTTTCTTTAGAACACAGCTCACATGGAAGATAGGGTTCTTTTGCATCTTTTCCTTACTGGATTTGTAACCTCTACATAAGTCACATCCTTATTAGGAAAATCACAAGATGAAAAAACCAGTAGCAAAGAGCCTTAGAAAAAGTTCTTGTCACCCACTTTGCTTTCCTGGAGTAAAGGAAGGGGGGGAAAGCAGAGATCTTTTTTTTTTTTTTTTGCTAGTTTGTTTTCCAATGAGTGGAATTTCTCCCACATTTTTTGGATTTGTTTGCATGTGGTTTTTTTTCTTAAATAGTGATGAAAGACCTATAGAGGAATGTTGTAAACATAACAAAATTTCTTTCACTTATAGAACTCTTTATAATTTTTTTTTGCTGAGGCAATTGGGGTTAAGTGACTTACCCAGGGTCACACAGCTAGGAAGTGTTAAGTGTCTGAGACCAGATTTGAACTCAGGTCCTCCTGACTTCAGGCCTGGTATTCTAACCACTGCACCACCTAGCTGCCCCTCTTTATAATTTTCAAAGCACTTACAGGGATAGAGATAGTGTTGTTATACCCATCTCACAGATAAGGAAGATGAGACTTTAAGATATTTAAATGATTTACTGAAAATTACATTATCAAATTCCAGAGGAGAAGCAGAGTTTTTTCAAAGAAATCAATAAGCACTTATTAAGAACCTTTCTTTCCCTCTCTTCTTTCAGTTCCTCCCTTCCTCTTCTTCATTAATTTCTTTCTTTCCTGTCTTTCTTCTTTCCTTCCATATTTCTCCAACTTCCATCATATACAAAGTATTATGCTATGCATTGAAGGAGATTTTTTTTATAAATTTTTTGACATTATATATGAATGAGTAATTTTTTTTATAACCTTGTATTCATTTTTCCAAATTATCCCCTCCCTCCCTCTACTCCCTCCCCTAGATGACAGGCAATCCCATACATATTACATGTGTTACAATATAACCTAGATACAATATATGTGTGTAAATCCAATTTTCTTGTTGCACGTTAAGTATTGGATTCCGAAGGTATAAGTAACCTGGGTAGATAGACAGTAGTGCTAACAATTTACATTCACTTCCCAGTGTTCCTTCTCTGGGTGTAGTTATTTCTGTCCATCATTGATCAGCTGGAAGTGAGTTGGATCTTCTCTATGTTGAAGATTTCCACTTCCATCAGAATACATCTTCATACAGCATTGAAGTGTATAATGATCTTCTGGTTCTGCTCATTTCACTCAGCATCAGTTGATGTAAGTCTCTCCAAGCCGCTCTGTATTCCTCCTGCTGGTCATTTCTTACAGAGCAATAATATTCCATAACATTCATATACCATAATTTACCCAACCATTCTCCAACTGATGGACATCCATTCATCATTGAAGGAGATTTTTAAAAAGATACATGAATTGGTCAACCTGCCATCTGTGGGGGGAAGGGGTGGGGGGAAGGAGGGAAAAAGTTGGAACAAAAGGTTTTGTAATTGTCAATGCTGAAAAATTACCTATGCATAAATTTTTTGTAAAAAGTAATTAATTAAATTTTTTAAAAAGATACATAACATCATTCTTAACTTCTTTGAGCTAGGATGACAAGAAGAAATGAAGAATATGGTTATCTACAGACTCAGAAGTTGATTCTGCTAATTTTTTTTCCCCTGAGGATTCAGGTAGACTTGATCTTAAATGACAGGAGTTTGTTTTTAATGTACAAGCTCGAAAATAGCTTCCTTGCTATAGATACTAAATGGGAAGATGACAAGATGATAGATCAACTCTCAGTTCTTGGTCTTGAAAAACAGATTTTTTTCTATATGCATTATATTTTAAAAATATAAATCAGCAATGAAATTATGGGGTCAAAGTTTGTTGCTTCAGGCTAGTCTTTATAGAATAAAATGAAAGGTTTCCAGAGAAGACCATAGTACCAAAAGATGTTTTTTAGAAAATTTCTTTTTGTACAAATAAGTATTGTAAATCCTCACTAAGTCAGAATTTTTTGATTTAGATGAAAATATACAAAGAAGTTATGATTTCATTAATGTCGAGCAGTCCTGATGTAGGAACTCTATCTGTTAATACCAATTACCAACCAATGTTTATGGTAACCTATTTTTAACAAAGAAGATGAGTCGTAGGGAGTTACCTGGTACATCCATAGTGACTCATCCAATATCCCAAAGTTGACAAATACAGGGGAAGGATTTAAACCCAAACTCTCTTGCCTTTGAACACAACACTCTATTCATCAAAGTAAACTATCTTTTAATCCTTTTGTTACAATCAAAATGGTAGGAGGAGGGGGGTAGTACAACATTTTATTTTGCTTAACATATTTCTTCTTCATGAATTTGCATCAAATTGCAAGTAATATTTTCCAGGAATACTCATTATATTAAGAAAACAAGTTCCATTTGTCTTTTGAAGCACTTCTTAAACCATGGTTTATTTTGAGATTTTTGATATAATATAGTTTATATTTATATAAATATATCTACTGATAAATATAAATACCTTAAGAAGATCTCTATCAGGTAATATTTTATTCCAACCTATATTAAATTATTGTATATGTCTGAAATGAACCAAACTGCATTTGCTGGGTCCATAATTTAAACTTAGAATTATGATGTCTTAGAATAAAGTATCATTTAGATCTAAAAGGAACTTAATTGTTCACAAGCTTTATCATTTTGTAGAAAGGAAAATAGTTTTAGACACATTGAAAGAATTTTTTAAAGGTCATACACTTAGGTTTCATTCTCTTATAATCTATAACATTTTTCAGTACCAAGTTTTAACTTTCTCATATAAAATATCCTCCAGGACCTAAATGTGATTTGAACTTTTCTATGGAATTCTCTCTCTTCCTTTAATTTCTAGTTTTGTCCCATTAGGGAAATTACTTATTCACTTTATTCAACAAATTGACATCACAAAGGGCAAAACATCCAAAATTTAAAAAAAAAAAAAAGAACTTGCTTAAACTTCTTCTCATCTATACTTAAATCCTGAGAGCATTGCTTTTCTTTTATAAATTTAGAAACAATCCTTTTAGTTTCTCCTCCTCTTATTCCCCTGACCTTGTGAAAGTAAAGACAATACTGCAATACCTGTCTCACTAGAAACTAGTAAAGAACATTTAAGTACCAAAGCTTTTGTATAGTCATTTCCTTTCTAATCTTAAAAAAATCAGAAGTTTCAACTAATTACTGCATATTTTTGTAAATAATTTTATATCAAGTTAAATATAAATAAAAAAAGCAGATGAAACCAGATGAAAAATGGAGCAAGCATCACCAGGGGAAAAGTCTGTCTCCAAATGAATGAGATGGAAATGTACCCTTTTCCCTTTTGCTGTTTGCCATATTAGTAACCCCACTTGCCCTCTCTTTTACCACAGATTCAGAAATGTATTCCCCAATATGGAGAAATCCCTCATAGATAGCTAGTATCTCAATCCTGGTTTAAAAAATAAATTTTGTATGAATAGACAATTTTTAGATGAAGAAGTTAAAACCATCTCGAGTCATATGAAAAAATGCTCTAAATCACTATTGATAAGAGAAATATAAATTAAGACAACTCTGAGCTACCACTACACACCTGTCAAATTGGCTAAGATGACAGGGAAAGATAATGACGAATGTTGGAGGGAATGTGGGAAAACTGAGACACTGATGCATTGTTTGTGGAGTTGTGAACTGATCCAATCATTCTGGAAACAATTTGGAACTATGCCAATAGGTCTATCAAACTGTGCACACCCTTTGACCCAGCAGTGTTCCTACTGGGCTTATATCCCGGAGAGATCATAAAGGAGATCACATGTGCAAAATGTCTGTGGTAGCCCTTTTTATAATGGCAAGAAACTAGAAACTGAATGGCTGCTCACCAATTGGAGAATGGTTGAATAAATTATGATAAATGAATGTTATGGAATATTATTGTCTGTAAGAAATGACCAGCAGGATGATTTCAGAGAGGCCTGGAGAGACTTACAGGAACTGATGCTGAGTGAAATGAGCAGAAGCAGGAGATCATTGTACATAGCAACAAGATTATGTGATGATCAATTCTGATGGACGTGGCTCTTTTCAACAATAAGGTGATTCAGACCAATTTCAATAAACCTATGATGGAGAGAGCCATCTGCATTCAGAGAGTCCCCTCTCTTGTGGGGACTAAATGTGAAACACAAGATAATATTTTCATCTTTTTTGTTTGCTTGCTTTCTCATTTTTTTCCTTTTTGATGTGTAGCATTTTTCTTGTGTAGCATGATAAATGTGAAAATCTGTATAGAAAAATTACATGTATTTAACATATATTGGATTATTGCTGTCTAGGGGAGGGGATGGAGGGAAGGGAAGGAGAATTATTTGGAATACAAGATTTTACAGGGGCGAATGTTGAAAACTATCTTTGCATATATTTATAAAATTAAAAGCTATTTTTTTAAGAAAAAAATAATTCTCCCTTCTGCCACCCAGAAGATTTCCCCAAATAATACTAACTCTTGTAGTGAAGGGTCATTACAGTGTTGAGAGCACTACTTTCATATATGTCTTAGAACTCCAGAGTTAGTGGAATCTTTGTGAGTCTGTAGTGTATAATTGGAGATTTTGGCACCTAGAATAAGCAGCTTGAAACAGACCCTCAAAGTGACCTTATATTTCATTACATGAAAAAAAAAGAAAAGAAAAAATACTTTAAACAACCAAGTTGGGGAATAAAAAATTAATTATTATAGTAACTTCTATGTTATAAGAATACAAGTTTAAATTTTTGCACCTTCTAAATCTTTTGCTCTGGAGAAAAGTTCCAGTCACCCTGTCCTAGTTACGGCTCTGACAGTCTAGAATCTAGGAGTACACTGGTGGTTCTGGAAGAGAAAGTGAGGCAGGTAACTTTGCATAGCCCTCCTTCACTTTACTTCAATTCACTTGCATGTCATGGCAGCACCTCCCTAATGTTATGGTCCTCTTCCAGAACAAAGGACAAATGACAACAAATATGTATTATTTCTTCTTTGCCATAATTTTGTTTGCTATTCTGTTAATTAGATAAAACAAGTCAGTAAGAAGTCATTCTGTTTTGTATGACTTTTTCCAGACAAGATGAGAAGCATTCGTGAATTAGAATAATAAGGAGCATATATGGCCTGATTGTAAAGGGGGAGAGAGTGTCATTCGCTGCCTTTCCTGATTTTTTTTCCATAATTATGGTCTAGACTCAGAATCAGATGATTTGGGTTCAAATCTTGCCTTTAATACACTATAGCTGTGGAACTTTGGGAAGATTGTAGTCCTCCCAGTGCAGCTCTATTAAAAATACATTTCAGAGGAGCTGCAAGTCTAGGTGATACAGTAGGTAAAGTTCTGGAGTTGGAGGCAGGAAGATTTGAGTTTATATTTGAGCTATAATTATAGCCTCAGATCCTTTCCTATCTATGTGACCCTATCCAGTCATTTAACTTCTGTCTGCCTCAGTTTCCTCAACTTTACAATGGGGATAATAACAGCACCTATCTCTAGGGATTGTTGTGAAGAGCAAAACAGACAATATCTGCAAAGAATTTAGCACAATGCATGGTACATAGTAGGATTGAATAAATACTTATTCCTTTTTCTTCTCAAAGAAATCACATTCTCCTCTCCATCACTATCAAAACCCCCCCCCCAAAAAAAAACAAACAAAAAAAAAACCCTGAGGATGATTATAGTTAGAGGTAATAATACATTTTTTGTTGTGGGGAAATAATTTTGTGAATTTTAAAGTGCTACATAAGTAGGAAACATTAGGGTTAGAGTTGAGAAGAACAGTAACCACATACAATTTGGGCAATTTGGGGGACTGCATCTTTGTATCCAGCTGTTAACCTCACAACTGGCAGCTCTGGCCACTGCTTAGCACAATGCCTCGTACATAATGGCACAATAAATGATTGTTGTCGTTGTTGAAGTAAATTGAATAACTCATCTTTAGAAGAGTATGAACTTCTCCAGAACTATGTTGATTATTATACAAATGACATCCATAATAGAGTTAGGGTCACCATAATAAGCAATCACTTAAATCCACTGTTAGAAAGATGCATGTTGGTTTCAAAAGGAGAACCCTGAGGGACATAAACTTGGATATTTAAGTCAGTTACCAAGTCCCTTTAAATTCTAATAGTTTATCTTCCAGATTTAACTAAGATTCAGCCAGATTTTCCCGGTATACAGTAGAAAGAACACTAGCCTACAAGTACAGGATCTGGACTCAAATCCTGCTTTTGACACTTATTATCTGAGTGATTTTAGGCAAATCCTTCTTTAAGCCTGAGTTTCCCTCATCCATCAGATATATACTTTAGTACCAACTCCTGAGTGGACCCAACCAGATTAAAATGTAAATAAAAATGCAATCACATATAGATTATGTTGATATGTGGTTTTCTAACCACTGTGCAGGGATTCTTATGTACCATTTAGTGAATCCAGTTTCTATTTGACACCACTGGGCTAGATGGCCTCTGAGGTCACTTCCAGTTCTAAATCTATGATTCTATGATTCTTAAAGTAAAACCCTCCTTGTGGCAAGAGAATCAGCCTGGCACAGTCAAATGGGATCCACATCAAGTACTTGTAGGTTTCCTTCATCAAAAACATCACTACTGAAGCAATATGGTAGATTGAACAGTCTGCTTTTTCAGCCTGGTCTAAGAATAATCAGGCCATCATAGAATTTTAGAGGAGAAAAAATCATAGGGTTCATCTTGTCCAATCTAAATCTACCCCATAGATTCAATCCTTCTGGAACTATCTCAATGTTTTCAGATGAATAGAAGAGTACATTTTTTTTTTCAGAGCTCTAATAAATGACCTCTAGAATTTACTACAGAATAAATCACAAAAGGGAAACAAAGCACATGGAATTCCAAACTAGGCTTTGCCTACTCCAAAACAGTAAAATGAAATTAAAATCATTTGTAAGGAAATTGGAATATTTTTCCCCATTCCCCCAAGGAAACTTCCCATCATAAAACTTTAAATTTCCTCAAAGTGTTAGAGTTGTGATTCTTCTTACTCCCCACCAGTTCTGTATAGTCCCTCAAGTGGAGCAGCATTATTGGCACTTGCCTCCAAAATTCCAGATCACATTGGCGTTCAAAAATTTCAAAATATATCCCAGTTGTTTCCCAATAGCAAGAGACCAGACTCATCCTTTGACATTACCCCTTTTCCTCCCTTGGCCAGGCCCTACTGTTAGATTCTGGGACAAAGATCCTAGTGGACAAGTTTTACTTTAATAAGACTAGTATGATCAAACCTACTACTCTTAATTCTTGTAAAGTTTGACTGCTAACTGACCATTTAGGTATCTTCCCTTCTTTCTCTCTCTTTTTTTTATTTTGATCATAAATTACACATTTCTAGGAATATTAGTTTTTTCATCATTTCCATTTCCAGGAAAATGGCTTTTTTTTTTTTTTTAAACTGCACTCAATGGAGAGCTTTCTGCTGACATGGCTCATAATTAAAAATCAAAGTAATAAAGTGACATTCTCAAATTTGAATTCTAGGTACAAAAAGCATAATTACCTATCTTCCTTGCCAAGCTGTGCATGACTCTACCATTAAGACATTACAAAGATTTTCAAGATAGTGATTAGATGAGACTCCAGGAAAGCGCTCATTTAACTTTATTAGGACAAGTTTTAGAACCTTAAGACAAGCTGTAAATATTGCATTACCATTCTTTTCCCTGACTTACACATTTCACTTATTGGAAATTTGCTGAACGATAACCTGAAAAAATACTCAAGTGGATCTATGACCAGAAAGAGAGAGGAATGAGGAAGTGAGTTCTGTAGCTGAAATCAGGAATACTTGGTTTCATGCCCTTCCTCAGATACTTATTGGTCTCTAAGGATCCTTCCAGAGCCTATAATCTTTGACCCTAAGTAGCCCACCTATAACACAACTAGCTATGTAATACTGGACAAGAGATTTCTTTCTATATCAGTTTTTTCATCTTTAAAATAGGCTTAAATATCTATAATGCTTTCATAACAGGGTTTGTTGTAAGATTCAAAAGAGATAATTGTGAAAAGGTTTCCAAAGTTTAAAAAAGCATGTTAATATCAGTTGTTGGTATTTTTTTTTTGTTTTTGTTTTACAAGTTTGAATGTATAATAAACAAGTTAAATTAAATACTCTGGACTTAATAGGCTCACTTAAGTTGGATTAAATTAACTCTCTTGACAGAGAACTATTTAGCAATTAATGGAATCCAGTGATAAGTATATAGATAAATTCACATAATTTAGAGATAAATGAAACTTTAGGTCATCTGATCGACTTTCCTAATTTTATAGATGAAGAAACTGAGGCCTGAGGCTTACCCAGAAGCATCCAAATAGAAAAGTTGGCACCCTGATCTCCTGACCTGATCTTCAGGATCTTCTCACTATGATCTCAGGAAAAGAGAGCACTTCCTCTATATACCAAGCTCTCAAAAGGGTCAGACTTGCCTTTATCAATGCACTTGACAATGGCAGCATCCCTTGCTGATTTCAGTACAAGATTAAGGCCATTAATAAAATAGTAAAAAAAAAAAAAAAAAAAAAGCAGTGGAGAAGAACTTTGTAAGTCTTTAGGATTTGCATTTGTTCCCCAGTTCTCCAAAAATTCCAGAATATTTCATGGAGCATTGATGCATAATAAATGAGAGATTTTGAATTATGGCATTTATATGATGATATCCTGATAATCAAGATTGTATTTACGTTTTTGTTCAGTTTTTTTTAACTAACTTGAATTTTTATTAAGAGAACAAAACATGTCCTAAAAAGGAAGAATTTTAGAATTTTCATAATAAAAGACTTGATATTGTTTTTCTACAAAGGTATCTTTAAAAATAAATTATACTAATCTGAAAAATTCCAATTGGCTTCTAATAGCTTACCAAAAAAAGAAAAAAAAAAACCTTCAATACTGCAGGGTTGACAAAGTAATTTTATTGAATTCGGTCGCATGGCAGTTAGAATTCTTTTTATTTCCAGCATATTAAAAATAACACAGTTTCTTGTACTCCTTTCAGTATTTTCTTCTAGCATAAGGGAAAAAAAATCCACATTCCCTAATATCTTTTCTGAGAGCACTCTCTTTGTAATATTTCCTTTGCAAAGGTCCTGTTCATATTTGTATCTTATTACTTTTCTTATACTGGATTTATTGATAGTTTCTAACAAAAATATGATTTCAGTATATTTACTGAACAAAATTCAATCTAGGAGACCCCAATTCAATTTTTTTTCATCAAAATGGAGAACAATAAAGAACCTAAAGTCCTCCGTTCAGACACATAGAATAAAAAAAAAAAACTTATATTGTTAAAAGAAATAACTCAATAAGAAGGGAAGTGATAGATATTACTTAAAGAATAGCATTAGCTCTGTTTACTTATCTCTGCTCCTAATAATCTTACCTATAACTTTGTAAACTACACTTATTTTCCATGTCTCACTGTTCCTGAAGCATGTATACACACAGTCACCTTCCAAAAAGAGGGGGGGGGGAATTAGTGATTATATGTGGAGGAATACTTGTGGCTCATTTTTACTGTTAATCTCCATTTGGTGTATTCAAATTGAATTCGAGTGAATTTTGAAAAACCTCACTGAATCTGCCCCTCAGATTATCTTTGCTATGGTGCCAGATTTTTTTCTTCATAAGTTAATCATGTTTGTGCTTTTGAATGTTTAGTAGGATTGTTATTCTGAATTTCTAATGTCCTACTTTTGAAGAAACGATTACAAGGGGGGGGGGTTTCGTTGACCATTAGGGAAAGGGTTGATAAATAACCCTGGTTTACAATAGATTTTTACTTTAATGGATGGATGTATTCATTATTTACCTGTTGTGACTCTCTCATATATTGCCTAGTGATGATTATAGCTGATTTAGAAAGGATTCTTATTTATGGTCAATTGCATCATCCTGAGATTTAGTAATGATTTTAGATTTTCCCCCCTAAATTACAGGGCACTTTCCACTGAAAATGGTAAACAATATTACAAACTAAAAAAAAGAAGTAATCGGATTTCTGGGAAGAGGGAGCACAGTGAAAGATGTGTGCTTTTATAAGGATGGACAATGGAAAGCAAAATAATAACTCCTAACTTTGATTGTTCAAATATATTCTGCAATCCAGAGAGCAGCATGCAAGCTGGAGCAGGCACGGGGCAGGAAGGTTAAGTAGAAGAGAAGGCACAATACTTCAGATTGGCAGTAGACTGCAGCAAGAATAATCTAATCAAAACGAAATTCAATTATCTAGTCCCAGGGCAGGCTCCTGGGACTGCTGCATTGAATGCTAGCAGAGCTCCTCCTAGACATTTTCCCCCAGTCAAACTCACATGATGAATGCAGATGAAATTTGAAATATGAAAATCTGAAATAATTTATGGAAGTTGTCAGAAATTTGGCCTGCTTGCGGTGTAATTTCCTCTGAGACGAGGCAGGCTGGCTCATTGCTGCTAGTCTCAGAGCAGTTGCTGGGCTTCCAGTGGATGGATCAAGCCCTTTAAAATTCTCTTCCAGACAAATTACAGCTCATTACAGACAGCCTTGCACCATGCCATTATGTCAGAGGAAATCTTTTTTCATTTGCACAAATTTGCTTGGAATTCTCATATTTATTTGAGCATCCATTATCGAATCTGAACATTGAATTATCCACAATTATTTTCTGGGTACGCGGATGTTTGCGTATATGGAATAGATGGTGACTGTGGGGCTATAAAAATATTACGTTGTGGCTGAAAATCCCTCACAGTTTGCAACTGGGCTATATGGAGCATTGTTAGGCTGGGGAAACAGGATATTTTAGGTTTCAGTTTCCAAGATTCATTTTCTCTCATGGAAAATTGCTCTGATTTTTGGTAATTCTTTGCTCCTTGTGTTGATCGCACTGCAGAATTCGGTTACACCTGTGTTAAAGACTCCTGTCCTTATGTAAGAAGTCTGGGATGGATGGTTATTGTCACCTAAAACCCATCCCATGGCACTCTTAAACAAAGCTTTCCTAGCAGTAGAGCAGCAAGCACCCTTCCACAGAAACCCCATCTCCTTCTTTGTTAATTTTTCTTGTAAGGTTTCCATGGGAAAATTAGGCTCCACTGTGCAGAGAAATAAGATCATTTATGGAGTAAAATCATTTTTTAAGGACGTGAACAACAATCCTTCATCTTTCTTGATACCCTCACAGTACAGGAGTTTGCATCGTGGCCTTTAAAAAAAAAACCCTCAACGATTCAACATTAGGAATATTTGCTGTAATCAATATTTCAAGACTAATTGCACACAATAATTCTCGATAGATTTATCCAGTCATTTGAGCTTGAATCTATAAGGCCCTATCAACCTTTCTGGTGAGTAAATGCTGAAATATTCTCTATTGACCTGCTTGCCTTTAAGTTCACATGGCCCATGTAGAGTCGAAAGAAAAATGCAACCATTCTCCAAAATAAACCTTTTTCCTTTTGGAAAATGTATCAAAGCAATCTGAAAAAAAAAAACAATTCTGAGGAGAGAAACATTTTCTCACCTTACTATAACATTCCATAATGGGTCCTCTTCAAATGATTTCAACTCAACAAAAATTTATTATACATCTACTATTTCAATTTCAACAAGAAATCATTTTGAAGAAAAAAAAACCAGGATCTGTTTTGATTGAAAATCAAATTGTTCTAAAAAGGAAATATCTCAAAAGAATGAGATAGTTCAAAGGTTTGGGTTTGTTTTTAATGTCTTCGTTTTCTTAGCTTTAACCCAGAAGTAAGAATTTTTAATAAAATGGTAGAAAAGATAATAACTCTATCTAAAAAAATCCCCAAACAAGTGATCAGCAGAATCTAAACAAACATCTAGTCCTCCAAGCAATGATGAAGCAAAATTTCTTGGCTCACACTCTGGTGATTTGTTATGATGTAAAAGCAATCCCAGGAAATATGTAAGGCTCCAGCACTCATCTAAGACCCATTGCAGGGTTGAAGTATGCTGCAGCCGCCCACCTTCTTTTTGCTTGTAGGAAACTTTGTAATAGCCCTCAAATAAATAAAGAAACTGGGTTGGAGATTATTGCTTGCATTGTGCCTTTGTATATGTGTATTCTATAATACTCTATAGTCACCCCATAGTTTGACACCATCGGTTGAATGTGGGACAAGACAAATGTTGTATATGACAGTGGGGTAGTATTGAAAGATGACCCCATATCTGGAGGGCTGGGAGTTATGGATCCATTGATAGCTGCTCTGAACATTTTGAAGCGTGGCTGTTAAATTTTGCCTGCTGGCTTCTGGCTGCAGGCTGTCCTGCCTGGGCAACGGAGCCATTGAAAGGAACTGCAGGCAGCTTTTTGCAGCACACATCAAGAAACTTTGCTTCCATTATTATAACTGACCACTGACAGAAGTGGCTTCTGAGAAAAGCAAGGGGAGAAAAAAAGGCACATTGAAGACTTCACAGCTAATCTTTGTTCATTTCATTCCCTTTCCAGGGCTCAGTTCTTTTCTTTAAAAAAAAAAAAAAAAAAAAAAAGAAAGAAAGAAAGAAAGGAAGGAAGAAAAAGAAAAAAACAACTCTTCAAATAGTTAAAGAAACATTCTTAAACCAGCAGATATAGAAAAGGGGAAGACTAGAAATATATAAATACATTATGATTAATGAAAAGGAAGGACTAGGAAATCCATTCAAGACTTGGTCTATGGGAAAGGAAAGAAGCAAATTATAATTTTCCTTTAAAGTAGATCTGTGGGAAAATATTTGGCATCAGGCAAAACAAATGCCTGATACAAAGGACATGAGAACTAATCTGGGAGGGCCATTTCCATCATTAACTACTATTAGAATCATTTATGTAATCTTTTATTGGAAAATCTGTTTGTATATTTTTATCATCTAAACATTGACAACTGTATGCAAATGAAAATCAACTCTGAAGGCAACACTGAATTTTTAAATCTGAAGGTATCAAACTGAGGTACTTAGACAGTTGTTCATATAATGTCATTAACAACTCATCTCTTTTGAATATCAAATGTGGGATGCACCTAAAATTGTTGGAGAATAATGAGAACTTGCCTTGTGCACATGGATAGAGAAGCCTGGCTCTAGGAATTTAACTTTTACTTCTATTAATATGTTTAACCATGGAACTTTTGTGTCTCATTAATAAAAATCTAAAGTAGCCCGAGTTGTATAGACTGGAACAGTTTGTAGTACTTTGTTTTTATAAAAGAAATTCTAAAATGAGAAATGAAAACAAGTTGAATGCAATCCCTCACTGCTTCATTTAAATATCTGAACCAAACTCACTTGCATTATAACTATCAAACAAGTGCAGTAAAAGCAATGCCATGTAAACATAAGATACCAATATTTTGAGCTTATGAAACTCCCCAGTCATATAAATAGTTATGTAAATCCCAATGTTTATGAAATTCCCTCCTGCACTTGAACAAATGCAATTTTTCAGGCACTATTGTGAGTTATTTTGTCATTTCTTTCCCTATTACCCAAGAGATTCAATGGGGACTAAACACATGAAAAGTTGCATCATTTTTATTCCACTGAGTGAAAAAGCAACCAATCTTCAGAGAGAAAAAGTATAAATGCTTCCAATGTGCATTTTTAATAAGTAAATTTTTTTTGAAAATTATAAATACATTTCAATGGATTCCTGTGTAAGTCTGTAGGTAATTTTGATTCTGATGCATACCCACGTTACTGAAATCATATCATTTACTATGAGAAACAAATTAGGGGCAAACTTGGCATCTGCAAAAGCCAAATGCCATTCAGGACTTTTTCCATCGACCTGTCATAAAATAAACGAAATACCCAACAATTTTAAGAAGAAATTAGAGTTGGGAAAAGCATATGTAGAGGGGGAGAAAGGAAAGAAAGAGAAATGATTAGGACTGGATCATCTATAATAGTTAGTAAATATAAAAGTACTTTCTAGCAATTTTCTTCACAGTGAAAATCTTCTTAAACAGAAGTGTCATATCACTCGCTGAATGCTAATCCTCATTTAACCTTCTCCTCCACCATTTATCCATTTAAAAATCACTAAGCTGTTGCTACTGGAAATAACAAAGGTGATTATTCATCTCTGTTCATATATGTATTTTGTCATTTTTCTTAAGCTCTGCTCCATAGTAAGAAATTTAGTACAGCAAACAAAGTTGAGCAAGCTTATCCTACATGGCAGATAATTGGATCTGGTAAATACATGCATTTCCAACATAAAATAGAAAATAATCGCATTAAATTACTAAATTTTCACTGAATCTTCATATATAAACTCATATATGCTTAGTTATATGAACTATGTAACTATGTGGCAGAGTTCCTGAGGAAGTCAATGAAAATTCAACTTGACAAAGGGAATAAAAGGTATTTACTGAAGGATTTAGGCTAAACTTGAATAAATCAAGATCACATTATATCATGAAACTTGAGATTAGAATAATGCAACAAATATACCCTAGTTATTCTTTCTCAAGAACCTGCATGTACTCATGATTACTCTGAATAGCTGCAACATTATAATTCTTTTCTAAAAGAATTTGCAATATGATTTGAAATGTAGAAAAAGTTTTGTTTTGTTTTTTTAATGGAGGCAGGGAGAGTTGAGCAAAGAATATCATAGGAAGGTCCACTTGGTTGGACAATCTGGAAAATATAGGCTAAAAAAACCCCTTTTTTTTCTTAAGGTGTAGAAGAAAGAGGATCAATTAAACAGACAGAGACAGAGATGGACAGAGAGAAAAGAGAGAAACAGAGAGACAGACAGAGACAAAGTCAGAGGCAGAGGCAGAGAGAGAGAGACAGAGACAGATAGAGAAAGAGAGATGGGGGGATGGGAAGGGAGAGAGAATTATTTAGATTTGGAAAAGACCTTAGATATTTTCTAACTACAGAATCAAATAATTTGAGAATTGGAAGGGTCTTCAGAAATCACTTACTTCAACCTATAAGTAACACAAGAGACCACGCAATGGCAGAACCAGAATTTGAATCCTCCTCCCTTTATTCAAACTCTAGTATTTTTTTCCTAGGTAGTAATTTCTACTCTGAACTTTATCTTATATAATAACCACGAGATAGAGCTAATTGATATTCTTACTAGCACCATTTTCCCTCCCCCCTCACTTATAACATCAGTTCTATCTAAAATTATTTTCTCCAGGCCTGCCTCTTCATATTCCTCAAAATATGTTCTCTGTAAGTCCCAGTGTTTAAATTCTTACTGGTGAAAGAATAAGATATAAATCAACAAATTACTAAGAAGTAGGTGCAAGCCTAAATATATTGCTGAAAGTGTAGTGGAAAACTTTTCCTTTCTAAAGAATTCTAAAAATTTACTCTATTTTTACATTTGTTACTTAACTTCTGACTGCCTCAGTTCCTTCAAGTGTGAAATGGTAATAATAACAGACCCTATCTCCCAAAGTTGATGTGTGAATCAAATGAAACAATGGTTTTTAAAGCATTTCACAAACCTTTAAGTGTTTTATAAATGCTAATTATTGTATTATTATTTTTTAAAGTATCTTTCCTCAACCAAAAAAAAAATGCTAAACCAAAGTTTATCCATCTCCCCTCCCTCCTTCTGCTAGCTCTTCTTTTTCCTTCTCCTTTCCATAAAAAGGCTTTTTCCTAGAGGTCTATTTACACATCATACAGTACAGATTAATTCATAGCTTTATATATTCAATAGAGGAAGCTAGGTGACACAGTGGATAGAAGACTAAACTTGGATTCAGGAACATCCTGACAAATCCACCCTCAATCACTAACTGTGTGACTTTATGAGATAATACTTATAAGACATGTCTGCATACAGTAGGAGCCATATAAATGCTAGTTATTATTATATTAAAGCTGAAAGGGATCTTAGAAGTCATCCAATCCAACTCCTTTATTTTATTTTATATTTATTTGTTAGTTTGTTTATTTGATGAGGCAGTTGGGGTTAAGTGACTTGCCCAGGGTCACACAGCCAAGAAGTATTAAGTGCCTAAGGCCAGATTTGAACTCAGGTCCTCCTGATTCCACTGTTGGTGCTCTATCCACTACACCACCTAGCTGCCCCAACTCCCTTATTTTAAGGTAAGAGAATTTGAGTCTAAGAGATGTAAAATACCTTGGTCATGGTCATAAGGTCATAAACAGCAAAACTGAGATTAAAATCCAAGTATTCTGATCTCAAATCCAACACACTACCACTGCACCACACTGCCACACCACACAGTGATTTGTGCTGGAATTGAGCTCATGACATACTTTGACCATCCCTATCTTCAGGGAGCTGACGTCTAAAATGGACATCTAAATGGACATCTGTGTAAACATAGGCTACCAAGAATTAAAATAATGAACACATAGGAACAAAGAACTGAAGACAAAGTAGACGCCAATCACTGGGGGAAATGGCTAAGTCAAGAGTGATCCCTGAGTGTCATGGAATATTACTGCACTGTAAAAGATGATGAATTTGAAGACCACGGAGAAGCTGGGAAGACACGTAAACAGATGCAGCTTAGGGAAACAGAACAGGGAAAACAATCTCCACAGTGACTACAATAATGTAAACAGAACAGGCAAAAAATGAGACTGCAGACAGTCTATGGCCCTGGCTTAGCAGGAGAAGATGAGAAAATCTGGCTTTCTTTGCAAAACTTGGGGATGATGGTTTATGGGACACTGAATGTTCTCTTGGACACTGCGCTAGTCTCATTACTTTTCTTAAATGCTTATTCCTCCTTTTAAAAAAAAAAAAATTCCCTGTCACAAAGAATAGCTCTCAGACAGAATAGGAGGGGGAAAAGATATATTTGGAAGCATAAAAGATGATGTAAAAACAAAATCCATTTTAGTTTTAAAGGAAAGTAGATGGCTCAATAGAGCACAGAACTTGGAATCAGAAAGACCCATCTTCATGAGTTCAAATCTGACTTCAGATTTGTGGTCTTGGACAAATCAATTAACTTTGCCTCAGTTTCTTCATTTGTAAAATGAGTTGGAGAAGTAAATAGCAAACCACTCCAGTATCTCTACCAAAAGAACCCCAAATAGTGTTACAAAGAGCTGGTTATTAGAACAACATTATAAATTTTAAAATAGTGAATATGTTTAATTATTTGGATATTTAGAAATCAAATAAGTAATACTTGGGATGATAGAAGCCTCGGGGTTGGCCACAATGGACATCTATAGCATTTGATGCTGTTTATAAGTTCCTCCTTAGTACCTTCTCCTCCTTTGACTTCCATGACAACATTTTCATTGTTCTCCACTTACCTTTCTGATGTAACCTCCTCTTTCCTTCATTGGTAACTTCCTTCTTTTGCCAACTGGGCTTGGGTGTCTCTTAATTTTCTATCCTTGATAGTTTTTTTTTTGTTGTTTGTTTTTTGTTTTTTTTTGGTCTCCACAACCTCCCCTTTAATTACTTCATCTCCTCATGTCTTCAATTATCATCTCTGTGGTGCTATATATCTGTCAAATCACTTTTTCCACCCATCACCTCTCAGCAGGTTTCTAGTCCCATATTTCTAGCTGCTTATTGGATAATCCTATCTATAAGGCATATGACCTACTGTCACTTCAAACTCATTATGTCCAAAACTGAACTTTTCCCTAATACTTATACCTAATTATATATATGTATGTATAATACTTATACTTAGTCCTTTATTCCTTACTTTTGTTGATGATACCATCACTATCCCACTTATCTAGACTTGAAATCACAATCAGGTTTAACCCTTCCCTCTCCTTTGCTCGTAATCCAGTTCAAATATTGTTAGTGAAATATAGTAAATACTTAATAATGCTTGTTGATTGATTCCATTACTGCAATATTTCACTCATCCACTGTCTCCTCATCATTCCTTTAATCACTGCTCTACAGCAGGTCCTTGCTCCTATAATATTCTTATAACTGCTTAGCTGGTCTTTCTATCTCCACAAGCCAGACTTCCCAGAACTACCTAAGTAATCTTGCCAATGTAGTGTTCTGCTCAAGTTATTTCTCTCCTCAAAAACCTCCGAGAACTCGCATTTGCTTATCAAGTAAAGGATGAAGTCATGATCCTGGCATTTAAGATCCTCTACAATCTGATCCTTCAACTTTTCTTTCCATGGTATCCTCATCCTGGAAATGCTTGGGAATTCATGTGTCAGTTATCTAAAATGAACATTTTAATTGCCCAAAACATAAGAACACTGAGACAAAAAAAGCAATTTTCTTCTTAAAGAGAGAAAAGGGGTCTCTCATCTTATTTCTTAACATATGTCTATAACTAGGGTAAAGTGACATGGGCTTTTGCCAAAGTTATTAAAATTTAAAAGCTGCTAATAGCATTTGTGCTACTTCAACATACAGGAATAACTAAGATTGGCATGTAGTTAGCATGAAAAATTAGTTAAAATAGAAAATTAATAGATGGCAGACTCTTTCTCCATGCTCACAGACATATCCTAGCTCTAACTCACTCAATCTTGTCCTACTCTTTTCCTTAGCAGAGTTCTCTGGTGCAGCGTTTCTTGTCCCTACCATTAAACAATATTCTAGAATCTCTATGGAGAACTAGATGCTGAGGTTCCCCCTTTCCTTAAATGAATGCCCCATAGAATCAGCCCTAGGTACCAATTTTTACTTATAGTTCTGTGTTGGAAGCTTAGCTTTAAAAAAAAAAAAAAAAAAAAAAAAAAAAAAAAAAAAAAAAAAAAAGTGTCCTCCCTGAAATATATTCCATAGGTTTCTCTAACCACTTTATTTTCTAACTTTGGGATCAAGTGAATATGGAATTAGTAGTAGTATTTTCAAATAGAAAATCTTGGGGTGACACAACCTTTTTAGCAAGCATTAAAAACAAATATTCAGATCCATAGGTTTCTCTACCTGCTTTATTTTCTAACTTTTGGATCAAGTGAATATGGAATTAATAGTAGTATTTTCAAGTATAAAATCTTGGGGTGATATACAACTTTTTAGCAAGCATTAAAAACAAATATTCGTATTTATTTTGTGCTTTCATTACCAAATTAAAAGCACTTAGGTGGTAGGCAAATTAAATGGAGTAAAGAATATAGAGATAGTTTGACTTTATTTATTTTTCAATTACTTCCTCAAATTTCCCCCAAATTCTTGAAAATCTTGAATATCTTTTTGAATCTGTGATCAAACCTATTGATATATTCACGGCTCCCAACGTCTGAAGAAAATGAACTAGTGCCCTGTTCTAACACAAACCAAGGGGCTTAGCAAAGCATGATACAATTATTTTCACCTCTCTGTAAACTCGCTTTTCTGTTCCCTGCCTCATTCAGCTCCCAGGAAGGGATTGCCCTGGTCCCATGCTGAGATCCCTGCCAGCTGGAGGGGCCTATTTTAACACTTGCTTAACTGGTCGGGAGGAGGAGGTGTGAAAGGAGGGAGAGGCATTGGGGTGGTGAGTGTGTGTGAGTGTGTGTGTGTGTGTGTGTGTGTGTGTGTGTGTGTGTGTGTGTGTGTGAGAAATGTCGCCTTTCACCCTCTTCACTTCCTCTCCAGCTCTCTCCTGCTCCAGGCGGCTGGTGGCTCTGTGCATAAAGTGATTAGGTAACAACAGAGCACCTTCCCTCCCTGTTTTCTCTCAATACGTTTGGGCCACAGCTTTTGAAGGAGCCCAGCCCTGCCACTATCCAGGCTTTATCCTGGGATGTATGGGGCTTTATCCAGAAAAGGCTCAGCTTTGCCCCTGGCTTCATCAATCATTTAGACCAGTTCAAACCCCCTTCATGGCGTTCCGCCTCATTAAACCTATCAAGGAGAACTGAAGAGAGTTTGTATAGCTGGAGAATGCCTGTACACTCCTTCTTGCCGTTCGATATTTCAAAGATGAAAAAGGCCGCACCAACATGAGCAAAGGAATATATTAAAAACGAGTTCTATGGACCTGCAGCCCGGACTCAGCTCGTTCTCCAGAGTTTCCCCTCTTCTCAGGAGCGCCGCCAAGATGGTACCTGGGAAGAGTCAATGATGGGCTCCTGCGGACCGGAGTTCCCTTCTCATTTTTGTTTCGCTGGGGTCTTAATTTGTTGGCCAGTGAAATGTCAAGGCCCGATCTCACAGAAATCCCTGCTCGTGGAGGCTGTAAAGTAGACTTCTTCAGAGTTCCGGCCCTCTGCACGGAAAGCCTTTTTAAACCTCTGTAGATGCAAAGCCAAGAAAGCCAGGAGTCAAGGAAGAGGTGCAGAGCTGACTAAAGGAGCCTAAGAGCCTTCTAAGGCCAAATTTAAGTGAAGTATTAGTAACATCAGTGGGTTTCCCAAACAGCTATATAATTGGAGAGTGATGATAAACTCACCCACGATCATCCACATTGCGACTTATATAACAACCCACTTTCACTGTGTAATGACACAAATCTCACCTACTTGTTCTTTGAGGACATATTCGCAGTAACTCCTTTTTATTAGTGGTTTGAGGTTTGTAAGGATTCTTTTGTTTGTTTTTTAATGTTTAGGGGAAACCTTGGAGAAGGGTCACTGCAGGGAATTTTATTTTTTTCATCACCAGGTAAAGGAAATACATTCTATCCAAGACACCTCCAGGTAGTATTTATCTTCTAAAGCTCGCAATCCTTGGTTAAAATATATTATTGCAGTAACATCAGTATGGCACAAAACCAAAGTTTTTTCCTAGGATTTTTTAAGTTCGTGTTCATATAGAAAAAAAAAGAGAGAAGGAAGTAAAGAAAGGAGAGAGAAAGGAAGGGAGGGAGGGAGGGAAGGAGATGAAGTAAAGAGGGAGGGAGGGAGGGAGGAAAGAAGAAAGGAATGGAGGGAGGGAGGGGAGAAAAAGAGGGAGGGGGAGGGAAGACAGGGAAGGAGATGAAGTAAAGAGGGAGGGGGGAAAGAAGAAAGTAAGGGAGGGAAGAAAGGAGAGATAGAGGGAGGAAAAAAGGAGGGACAGAAGGAAAAGATGAAGAGACGGAGGGAGGGGAGAGGAAAAGGAGAGGGAAGGAAGAAGGGAGGGAAGGGAGAGAGGAAAAAAGAGAGGGAGGGAGGAAAGTGGGAGAAGAAGAGAGGGAAGAAAGAAAGGAGAGAGGGAGGGAGGAAAGAAGAGAGGAAGAGAGGAAAGGAGAGAGGGAGGGAAGGAAAGAAGGAAGAAAGAAGCAGACGGTATGAAAGATGTGCTTAGATCTGCCTTAATCTTTGAAACGCTGAAAAAACCAATATCAACTTTGAGTTGAGCCTCTCCGACCAAGGAGTGATGTGTTAACCATTCCCCTCGTGTTCCACGTCCCGGGAAAATAGCTTCAGTATTTGGGTGGGTGGCAAGTGGGTCTCCCCCTCCGCGGCTCTCAGTCCCGTCGAGTGGTGGTCGGGGCCGGGCGGATGCGGCCCCTCCACAAGAAAAAGCCCCTGGCCACCTGTGCAGTTCCCCACCTCCCGCTCCCCGATTCCCAGAATCACACTCCGCTGGCGCTGGAGCGTCCCAGCGGCCGGGGGGCGGCAGCGCGCTTCCCGCCCAATGGAGCGCGGCTCGAATCCGGGGGGCAGCCTGGCCGCCCCCCCCCCCCCAGCCCAGGACCAGCCCGGGTGCCCGCCCGGGTCCGACGCCGGATTGCGTCACGCTGCCACCGACGTGAAGCGCGAGTCGGCGCCACGCGGGTCCCCGAGCGCCTCCGATATTAATAATCATAAAGGGCCCCGCGATTACAAAAAGAGAAAGTGTTAAATGTCAGGAGCCGGGCTCCGATTTTAAAAGGCAACGCGCTGCATCCAAGTCTGTGCTTTAACTTTTTTAATAACGATTTTTTCTGGGCTGGAAGCTCGCCCCGAATCCTGGAGGAATTGCTAAATCAGATTAAGGTTATATTTTGCAACAGACTGGATGGAGCAATAAAGGAGAGCGCGCGGAAATGGGACTTCACCCATCAATTAGATCTCTATTAGCAGCCAATGCAGGCTTCACCACAGGAAATGTCACGTCCCAGCCTAAGTAGCCCCTTTCATTCGCCCCCGCCCCGCCCCCTCCCCCGCCCCGTCCCCCCGCCCCGAAATGAAAGAATTCTCCATGCCCTGGGGTTGGAGCCGAACGGAGCCTTTTGTTTGTTTGTTGGGGGTGCGGGGGGGGGGCTGTTTGTTTTATTTGTTACGCCACCTGCCTCGCGAGCCGTGCGCTCACCCCGGGAACACGCGCACAATGCGAACAGGTTGCTCGCTCCTCCGCACCTGCGCGCTCTCCCTTCTCCCCGGACCCTCGGCGGGCGGGAGGGGCAGGGCCCGAGTCCGCGGCCTTTATTAATATTAAAAGCTTCCGAAGCCGGCCCGGTGAAAGGTGATTAACGACCCAAAGGCCGGGACGCGGAATGGCCGGGAGGCTCATGTGCCCCGCCCGGGGCGGCCCGCCAGAGGAGCTAACCCAGGCTGCCAAAGTTGGGCTTCAGGTCTGGGAGACAGAACCAAAGCTGGAGGAGGAAAGGGCCAGGTGGAGGGGAGAAGGGGAAAACAACTTCCCAGGTGACCAGACCCCCCACCCCTGGCCCTGCTGAGGATGCGGGACAGGTCCAAGGTGAAGAGCTAGGAATGGGTTCCACTCAGACCGCCAAGTCCTTTTCCCTGCCTGTCCGCCTGACGCACTGACTCCCCCTGGAAGGGAGCTGATTGCATGGCGGTGGTTTGGAGGATTGGGGAGAGAGAAGAGAAGGAAAAGTGGGAGAAGAAAAAGATGGGCAAAAGTAGGCTTTTGCTACCACTAGGACGCGCTAATAAAATGAAAACGAGTTAGGGTGCCCGAGGACTGGGTAGGAGTTAGTTACCCCTTTGGCTTTAAAAGCGGGGGAGCTCCCGGATCTAAGTGGAGTTTGGTTTGGTGAGGGTTTTTTGCAAGTGTGTGATGACTCCTCCAGACCCTACCCTTCTCGTTTCCCACCTCCAGAGCTTTGCCCAAGGCGCGCCCGATTTTTGTCCCCATCAGACCGGGTGCGGCTCTGAATAAAACCTTCGCTGAGCCCCCGAGCGCCTCGTTTATCATTGGGGTTATCACTCCGGTGACAGCCTTGCTTTTCCCAGGTCCTCGGTGAGCCGGAGCACCCCCCCAGTCCTTTCTCCCTCCTCCCTCCTCCCTTCCTGTCCTCCCCCCTTCCTCCTCCACACCCCTGAATTGGTGCATCGGGAGAAAAGGTGCCACGGCCGGGGAATGAACAAATAGCCCACGTCGCCGCGGGGATAAAGAAGGCGCTGTTGTTTCCGCTGGTTCTGCCCGGGCTCCCATTCAGGGGCCGAATTCAAATGGATATTTCCCCGGGAGCCCAGCTGAACGGGGCTCAATGGCTGAAAGGTGCAGAGCGCCTCCGCGGCCCTGCTCTGGGCTGCTCTCCTCATTTTCATAATGCGCTTTTATGTGGCTCCAGACTCCTCCGGTGAGGAGCCCGCAGAGCTGCTGAAAGAGGCTTTGAGAGACCCGGCAGCGAAGCTGCTGAGAGCTGCCCGCCCCCCTGCCGGCCTGAGTGGCACCGGGTGCCCCGGCCGGGGCGCGGCCCTGCCCGGCCCGCTCCCGGCCCGCTCCCCGAGCTCATCCATATGCATCGGGCCGCTGGAAATGCCCTCCCGGCACCCCGTTCTCCCGGCCCTGTCTGCCGGCCGAGCTGGGGGGCACCCAGGAGACCCCGGGCGCGGCTCACATCCACTCCTCCCCACGCTGGAAGCCGGGGAAGAGCCCGAGGGCCAAAGGCTGTTGGGAAGGAGCCCCATGGCCAAAGGCTGGCCTGGGGAAGGGCACGGCCTGAGCAAAGGCCTAGAAGTCACTCAGCAAAATTCAGAGAGTGAAAACCTCCGCAGACCCAAGTCGATTTTTTTTTTTTTAATTAAAGCTTGTTTTTCTTCTTTTCAATTAAAGCTTTTTATTTATAAAACATATGCATGGATAATTTTTCAACATTGACCCTTCTAAATTATCCCCTATGGTAGTCCAATACATGTTAAATATGTTAAAATATATGTTAAATCCGTTAAAATATATGTTACATCCAATATATGTTGTAATAAAGCTTTTTATTTTTCAAAACATCTGCATGAACAATTCTCCAACATTAGCCCTTGCAAAACCCTGTGTTCCAATTCCCCTCCCTTCCCCCACACCTCCCCTAGATGACAAGTAGTCCAATATATGTTCAACATGGTAGAAATATGTTAAATCCAATGATTGTGTACATATTTATGTAATTATCGTGGGGAACAAAGAAAAAGAGAAGCAAAATAAAAATGCGAGCAAACAAAAAAAAGAGTGAGAATGTCATGTTGTGAACCACACTGAGTTCCCATAGTCTCTCTCTGGGTGTACATGGCTCTCTTCATCACTGAACCATTGGAACTGGTCCCAAGTCGACTTTTAAGGAACCACAGGAGCATTGCATGCTGGAACTAGGAGTTACTCAGATCCACAGATTTGAACTGAGAAAAAAACCTTAAAGATCCTGTAGTCCAACTCATCAAGAAGCCTTTATTAAGAGCCTACTATGTGCCAGATACCTTGCTAAGCACTGACATTTTTAGTGGATTAACTGGATTTTACAGGTGAGAAAAATTAAAAATAGAAGGAAATCCAGCCTAAGATTCCTAGTGTCAAAGTCAGATCTAAAAACCAGGTATCCTGACAATCAATCTAATGAACCTTAAGGAACCACAGACTCTTAGGCTTAGAAAGGTCCCTAAAGGTAATCTAATCCAAGTTGTTATAATTCATTTGAAATAAGGAGTCCATCAATTATAATTCCATATGACTGCAATATAACAGGAAAATGAAGACAAGGATAGTGAGCAGTTCACTCACCTCCCTGAGATTCAACATGAAAAGAGCTTCTCCTTAGGTTAAACTCTAAATAAGAAGTTCTATAGCAGTGGAGACTTTGTATTTACTGTATCCAAAATTGTAAAGCAAACCAATAATTTGATCAAATTTGACCCATTTGAGAAAAATCAGTAAAATTCCCAAATATAGCCACATCTACATTTAAAATCTTCCCCCCAAACTTATCTTTTTGTTTTGTTTTGTTTTTTGTTGTTTTTTGGTGAGAGTATTGATATCCTCCTATTTATTTTAATAAGTACCAACAATATTAGTCCATACAGAGGCTATTCCCCAAAAGGCTACCTCTCTAACATGAAAGTCTTTAAAAGGAAGACAAAAATGATAGGTAGAGAGTGTATACTGAAAATACAAAACTGATCATAGATCTCACATAAAGCCAGAATTGTGAATTATATGGCACACAGCAGAATCTAACCTAATATACTATGTCAAATCATGAATGCTTTCTCTCTCATTTACACACCAATGCATGATGTATATAATAAGCAACCTCTCAAACCACTAACCACATGATCCCGGAAGGAAATCAAAAGATGGAGTAGAAGATTGGTGATTTGTATAGTTAAGTATTGGCCCTTGACCTCAATACTAGGTTTACAAAAGGTGTTCTATGTTGTATGTTATCCCTCTAAAATTCCCTTATACATACACTATGATTATAGTTGTCTCTTCCTCCCTATTTTTTGTAGTGACTCATTAAGACTACTATCATCAAGATTTTATCTGTTTAAAAAAAGATTTTTTTTTTAAAGGAAGAACATTCCTTCTTAAGTCATATTAGTCCACTTGATTGAATTTAGCCAAAAGAAGTAAAAATAATTTTAAATATAAAATACTTTGGATAATTCAACAACTTAAACTGCAACTTGCATAGTAAATTTAATTTAAGCAACAATTATACTCAGAGTATACAAGGTCCTATGTTAGATGCCAGGGAGACAAAGAAATCATGGTTCCTTCTATGGGTGAAAGTAAATGTTTCAGTCAACATAAAGCTTCTGAATTCTCCCAAGGACCAGTTGGCTACAGAAAATGCAAGAATCTTTTGGGCATGCATCCCCTGGGGCAAACTCTAGCCTGGGATGCAAGTGACATCCTTCCCAGTTACAGGTACTTAGAGGGCTGGGTTGTTTTTTGGCAAGGAACAACAGGCATTGGGCAACTGATGGTGGCCCCATATGTCCAAAGGAAATACACCCAGCAAGGTCAGTCAAGAATGCAGAGTCACAATGGATTTTTATTTATCTGCTCAAAGGCCCTTAGGGCTTAATCTAAAGCTGAGAAAAGCTTTGACCTAGAAAGTAGGCACAGAATCTGAGAACACCACCTACTGGCTCTCTCCCCCTATTATAATATTTTTGTTTTCTCCTTAGACTAACATCATGGTGCTTGTTTATGAATCCACTAATGTTGCCAGCCTTGCAAGTCCATTGGAATGGTCCCAAATTACAACTAAAGTGTGCTCTTTTTCATCATTTGTTGCAAAGCAATGAAGGACTACTCCATCTGAAATTAGAAGACAGCAGCTGCTCATAAATACTTTCATTAAATAAACATAGGGATACCTGCTGATAAAAACCATTTTGGGGTTTGGATAAGAATGAGTCTTTAAGAACAAACCCATATGTTATCCCCCTATAAATTCAACAACTTTTCTAAATCCATATTAAATACGGATTAAAATTGAAAAATGTGGAAAAGTAAACATATCACAAATTTATTTTCTAAATTGTTGCTTTCATCAAAATTGTTTTTTTAATCAGCTTTATAGTGTGCTAGGACATATCCAAAGTTATCCACATAATTAACATACAGTATACTCATTCCCGTGTGCATTTCTCTAAATTGTGTCCATAATTTATATATCTCCAAATTAAATACTCAATGGAAAGATTTATGGTTGGGATAAGCAAGCTGTAGCAAGTTTCCCTTGATAACTTGACCAAGACTAGCCAAGTGCAAGACATTATTCAGAATAATATGTCTGGAAAAAGAGATCAGTCATCTTTTTTTAAAGACCATATATTAATATCCTATGCTACAGACTGATACCCCCCAAATACTGAAAAGCCAAGGGAAAGTTTCAGCATATTGAGTAGGGTTTTACTGTGGGTTTGTAAGAAAACATGAATAGAGTGTGCAAGGCCTGCCATCTACATGGATCTAGGGCATACCAGTGAAATCACATATCCATCAATATAACAAAGCACTTACCTAATTAAAGATGGGATGTAAATATCTTCTAAGTTATTCTCTGTGTGTTACATAGACCTGAACTATGAGTGAATTATAAAAACTAAGATTTCAAGTTTTTCATAGGAACCATAAAACTGCGTCACTTTCTGATGTTGACAAATGACTCTTCCTTCTTCTATCAATAATTCCAAAGGAGATGTGGTTAAAAAAGAGCAATGAACAACTTAATGATATGATTAAAATGAAGACTACAACTGTTCTTAGCTTGCACATTGACATATTTCTTAAAAAGGTTCATAAAAATAGCTGATAATTAACTGTGAGATATAATTCTATGAAATTTCATGTACTTCAAATATTATTATGCCAGTATAGGAATGTATTATCTGGGGGTTTATGGATTGCAGCATTTGGGATTAGAAGGCATTATAGTCAACTAGATCTACAAAGTAAACAAAAAGCAGAATGACCGTATGATCATTATTGGATGAGAGAGCTGAGCCCCCAAAACAGGTTTCTTTCTTTCAATAAAAGGCTTTTTTTCCCCTCAAAGGGAAAGATATATATTTGGTAAAGGGAGATGCCCCAATTATCAGAACACTTGCCTCAGATTTCTTAAGTACTTTGTACTTGTATTTTTGTCTTAGGGTAAGTTGTCATTGCCTTGATTTTCTTTTTCAGAAGAAAACACATATTGAAAACCACATAGGAAAATTCAAATGAACAAGTGATTGAATAAATAATTCAAGTGCAAAATCCTTCTGCTTAGGAAATCTCAAGTTGAGATTGCTCACTAATTCAGACTGAAATGGACAATCCTCATGTCTTTTCCATTGAAGATATTGCCTTATGTACCAGCCATGAAAACAGTTTAGAGGAGCCCAGATCAAATACCTCTTTTGTTTGTTTCATGGACATGGGAACTAAGATCTGAGAAATCTGTCAATGGCTTGCCAGACAACAACAAAGTTGAAGGTGGATGGGGGAGCCAATACCTTTTTCTAAAAATCAAACACTAACACTACAGTCTTGTGTTGGGCACTAGAATGCCTACATTGTCAGTGCTATATTGTATTAATGATGCCAGTTATTGCAACTTTGAGTCCATGTGAATGCTGATGTTTTTGGATATTCTTATATAGAAGGAGAACTTTATAAACTTCACCAAGAACTGCATCATAAATCGGAGCTTAATACATTATTTTGAGTGATAATGACAATTATCATGTAAGATGTCTACCCCATGAAGGAAAAAAGATAGAATTTCACCTCTTCAGGTAATTAAAAAAGGTCTACTTTGACTTTCATAATGTATTATGGAAGAAAAGGGGTTTTCCACTCAAGCTGAAATCATTGTCTCTGCATTTGTGAAGATCATGAACATCAACATGAATGTCATCTACCAAGGTATGGTCACCAAGATGCCTCAAGAAGTCACATTGTCTCAGAGCACTGGAGTCAGAAAAGATGTGATTAATTTTTAAAAAGTGACATTTTATTTCTCAGACAGAAAATCAGATATTAAAATCAAAACTCTTAACCAAATGTTCTATTCTATGTGCATAGACTACAGGAAGTTCCAGATGTATAGAATACAGGAAGCTCCAGATGAACCATTCAAAGAGATGTGTTACAGAGTTGTGTTCCTAAAGAAGTTGTAGATAAACCAAATTTGTTGCAATCAAACCTTATGTTCCCATTTATTTACATGCATTTTCTCAGTTCTTCTCTAGCTTATCTTAAATTGAAGGAATTTGTAGATATTAGAGCTTTTAGTTTCTCTATTTTTCCCATATCTGCAATAGATATACTTCTTGTCAAGAAATTTGCAAACAAACACTTGAACTATGGGAGCTGATATGCAAAAGAATTCTTGGGTAATATTAGTAATTAAAAAAAAAACCCACTTTATCACTTGTATAAATCTAAGTTTTAATACTTTCAATGTTTTGAAAGCAGATTGCCTGGATAATGCCTGGGAAAAGAGACAAAGACTGCTTCTGACATTTCACTGGCATAGGGAATTCCCTGAAGGGAAATTCCTTCTACCAATGAAGATCTGCACTTTTCCTTGTGTATATTTTACATTTATAATTTTATATTAATTATATTAATTTCTAATCTTAGAGTTGCCTAGCACTGGGAGGTGAAACAATTTGCTCAGAATTATACGGGCAATGGAAAAATGTATTATCTGGATTTTTAACATATCTATTAAAATGTTTTAACCTTAAAAAAAATACTCCTCCTTCCCCTTATACTTGGAGTTTTTTTTTTTAATCAAGTGGAATTTCAAGCTTATTCTGTTTAAAAACAGCTAAAGTTAGTATGATATCAACTATACCTTCATTTGGGAAAGTTTTTTTTATTTCATTTACAATAGTCTTAGGCTAGTAAGGCTATTCTTGTGGCTTATCATTTAGAGGTTTTAAAATTCTCACAAGCATTCATTTTCACAACCAGGAGATAAGTACCAAATACAGTTGGTCCATTTAAGATGCTGAGAATAGGGAAGTGATGTGAATTTCCTTAAGTCACCCAACAAGGCAGAAAGGAGAGAAATTAAATTATGTCTATATGACAGTCTCTTGAGCTAGCTACAAGGCCATCGACCTGAAAATCTTTATGTATTATCCTCTGAATTTGAAGAACCTCTTCCATAATGAGTCCTTTTCCCTTGCCTTATCATGAACAATGACTACCTACAGTTGATAAGAGTTGTGAAGTTTACAGAATGCTCTACAAAAATAATTTCATATAATATATACTTATATTTAATAAATATGGTAGCCCATATTGTATAGTATACATTATGATTATATATAATATTTTAAAGCAATTGCATTTTTAAAGTTTCCACTGGGAGTTCTATTTTGAAAGTTAAATGTTTAAAACTAATGAAGATATCATTTGATAAATGAACAACAAAAAAATTAGTGTTTGAGGGGAATGGAAGGGCAGAGAAAATATCAGTTAATTATGCTTTTCTCTCTGCATAGAATTGTTTTTCATACTCATTTTTCTGAGTTGCAGAAATAAATTAAAATAATGATCTCATTTAAGTGATTATTCAATTAGTTCAAATGGCAAAAATAAAATTATTAATAAAAAGTCATTGCATGTGTTTGATAAAGAGGCATTCAGGAGGGTGTGCATTATGTTACAATGTCTAGCCAGTAGTTAGCAAAGTGTTAATTATAAACAAGGTGGGGACCAGAGACTTTTTTTCTTTCTCTTTTGTCCCCTTCTTCCTTTAGAGTCTTGGAGTGTGTATGTGCAAAGAAATCCACAAATTATTTTGACTTAATAAACAGTGTTTAAATAACTAGCCACAGCTATGTAGTTCATTCAAAACTAATAAAAGTACTAAATTAATAACAGTAAATAACTCTCTAATTCCCAGTGTATCATACTGCCTTCCTTCCATGAGTACATGGTAATTTTTACACTTTCTGTGTTTAGTAAACAAGGTAGCTCATTGAGTATGGAAAAGAGATGCTGTCCATGGAATGGATACAAGCAAACTACAAATAGTCTTCATCCACTCAGAGAATGGATCTTAGAGATCATCTAGGTTGAGAAAATGAATTTATTTGATTTGAGGCACAACAACCAAGCTTGTATGTGCTCACAGAGGTTATGTATACATGCCAAGAACTAATTCACGCAATTTATGAGTAGCAAACTAAGTTCCTTTATAAAGATAAATGGCACTTCAAGAATTTTTCAAATATCCAGAAAAAGCTGAAGTTGACAAAATGTTAATCAAAATCTTCATGTTGCTATTTTTTGAAGAATCAATATGATACAAGATAAATTAAACCTCAAAGATAGTCAAAGAGACTATCCAGTTCCATTTCTACTAGAACTGTGAAACCAACTTTTAAAATTCATAGACATTTCAAGCTGTCTTTGGGCTTAAGAGATAGGCATCTTTTAGGAGTTCCTTTCTACTTTTTAAGGGTTTCCTTTCATTCACCTTAAACAAAAGGCCATTTGTCAAGTTCAAGAATAAGAAGGACATAGTGCCAGTGGGTTTCTTTTAACAACAAAATCAGCTTCAACCACAAGTGTATAGGGTTTAAAGTAATTCCTAAGCATCCATCAGAGACAGTGGAAGCTCAATATTGGGATGTGGGTTATGGATTTGTAGGGAATGTTGTAGCTCTGAGACACCTGGAACTGCTTTTCTTATGTGTTGAAGAAAAATAAACAGATATAGAGACACAGAGACAGAGACAAACAGAAAGAAAGCAAGAAAGAAAAAGAAAGAAAGAAAAAAGCAAGCAAGCAAGTAAGCAAGAAAGAAAGCAAACAAGAAAGAAAAAGTCCAAACAACACCGTAACTCAGTGGTGAAAAAGGTCAAGCTAGTATTGACAAGTATGTAAAGACACCTCCTAAACCATGGGAAAACATGTATAAATTGTTTCCACTCACTGCATTCACAACTAATGGAAGGGCATTACAAAACTGCACTTCTTGTATTGTTGGTGTGAAAGGATATCTATTTATCATCTCATAAGACAGCTCGAATGATCATTATCTACTTTGCCCACTTTCTGACCCAAATTCAAGGTTTTTATGGAAAATTGCAGTCACTTTGATTGATGAAATCCAAAGATGTCTAAAATGGCACCAAAGCTCTCCAGCTGTGCAGACTCCAACAGAGGGCTTCAATGTTGGCATTGTTCCTGCAAAAAGTAGAGAAAACGGGCAAAAGTTAGGGGATTTCGGTTTAAAAACTTCAAATTTCAATGAAGATCCCCAAATCTATTATGCCTGTTCACACGTGCGAACAGTGTGGACATCAAAGTATTTCCCACACAACCGGCTTCCTCTTCAACCAATAAACCTTCTTTGTGAGAAGCTGAAAGGCTATCACAAGAGAGTAGCAGGTCTGGTTCGGAAGAAGCCGGCATCTCCTTAGACGGGGCTGCGCTCTGCTCTGCAGGGGAGGCTTGGGGAAGAAGAGGCTTGGGGAGGCCAGGATCACGGCTTTGGGAGTTAGAAGGGCCTTAGGTAGGGATGACCAGGGCCAGCTCCTAAAGGAGTGATGACCTCCAGAATTTAAGGATTAAATGTCTGTCTCTCTCTTTCGCACACACACGCCGAATTAAAACCTTCATGTGATTTAATGCATTACTGTGTTTCTCAGAAAGCCCGCCCAAGAGTGCCATTTGGGGGTCCTTGCCACTCCTTCCTTCCTTCCTCCCTCCCTCCCTCCTTTCCTCCCTCCTTCTCTTCCTTCCTTCCTTCCTTCCTTCCTTCCTTCCTTCCTTCCTTCCTTCCTTCCTTCCTTCCTTCCTTCCCTCCTTCCCTCCCTCCCTCCTTTCCTCCCTCCTTCCCTCCTTCCCTCCCTCCCTTTTTTCTTCCTTCCTTCCTTCCTTCCTTCCTTCCTTCCTTCCTTCCTTCCTTCCTTCCTTCCTTCCTTCCTTCCTTCCTTCCTTCCTTCCTTCCTTCCTTCTCTTCCTTCCTTCCTTCCTTCCTTCCTTCCTTCCTTCCTTCCTTCCTTCCTTCCTTCCTTCCTTCCTTCCTTCCTTCCTTCCTTCCTTCCTTCCTTCCTTCCTTCCTTCCTTCCTTCCCTCCTTCCCTCCCTCCCTCCTTTCCTCCCTCCTTCCCTCCTTCCCTCCCTCCCTTTTTTCTTCCTTCCTTCCTTCCTTCCTTCCTTCCTTCCTTCCTTCCTTCCTTCCTTCCTTCCTTCCTTCCTTCCTTCCTTCCTTCCTTCCTTCCTTCCTTCCTTCCTTGTTTCCCCTTGCATCCTTTTCTCTCACCTCTGCATCTCCCTTTCTCTCCTCTCTTTCTCTTCTTCCCTTCTCTCCTCTCCTTTCTCCTCCCTCTCCTCGCACCACCACTCTCTCCCCTCCTTTCTCTTCCCTCCCCAACCTTTGAACTGCTCTTCTCCTTTCCCTACTTCCCCTTTTCCTTTTTTTTTTTTAAATCTCCCTTCTTTCTCCTCGTCCCCTCTCTCCCCCTCACTGCCCTCCCTTCTCTTGTCTCTTCCCTTCCCGTCTGCTTCGTTCCTCTCTTCTTACCCTCCCCCTTCTTGCTCCCCCCGCTCAGCTCTCCTCCTCCTCCCCACCCCTCCCCATCCCTCCTGTCCCCTCCTCTCCCCGGCTCGGGTCCTGTCTCCTGGCTCCCCACGCGGGGCGCTTCAGATGAACGCGCCCCTGAGTGCTTTGCGGGGACGGCGGCCCGAAGCGCGCCGCCCCCACCGCGTCGGCCGGCTCGGCGGGCGCCTCGATTCCGCCGGGCCCGGGCGCAGGCGGCGGCGGCTGCACAGGCGCCGCCTCGATTCCGCCGGGCCGGTCCCCGACAGCGCCGTTTGTCAGCGCAGCCCCGTCTCGTTTTGGGGGCGACGCGTTATTGTGGAATATTGTCACCTGCCTAATTGTTCCTAATGGTCCCCCCCTGTTATTAATAACGGCTGGAACGTGGCTCGCAGACGCGGGGCCGGGGCTGGGATGCTGATGAATGAAACCCCTAGCAGGGGAGCATCTTGGGAGCTGTCTTCCTGTCCTATTCCCCAAGGGGGCCCGCTATAAATCTTGCTTCATTTTAACCACGTTTACCCTCCTCCTCCTCGGGGCTAGGGATGCTGCGTTAAGATTGCACTGATGTGCCAACGCTCGGAACCAGCTGCTCCTAAATACAGACAAGTCCTTGTCAATTAAGCTAGTGCGGAGCAGGTCCTCGGAGGCCTGGGGCGTTGGAGCAGCCAGCAGCGTGCAGCCCCTACAATTAGTATCCATTTTGAAAGGACCTCCAGGGCACAAATGCACAGGCCGGGAAAGAATCAAACACCAGGCAACTGCAATTTGGGAAATTTGTCCTAGAAGAGGGAGAGAGGGAGATACTGAACAGACGCTCTCTGAGGCGGGAGATTTCTGGAGAAAGATGGTTTATTCCTCTCTCTCCCCTCCCCCCACCCCAATATTCCCTTTGTTTTTCAAACCAGGCAAGGCCTGAATTTGTGGCTGAGGCTTTTTTTTTTTTTTTAAAGAAAGATAAATGAATACATTCATTTGCCAAGCGAGCTGAAGTTTCCCTTATGGCTTCCTTTGTGACCACTTCAAGCAGCTGGTGGCAGGAGATCCTCCCAGGAGCCTGGCCTTTGGCCCGGGGGGTGTGAGGGGGGACCGGACGAGGCCAGCGGCTCCGAGGAGGAGAGCGGGGATGTCTCGGGTCAGCCGGGCCGAGCTGCCAGGAAGACGCGCAGAGCGTGAGGAGTTCACCCGAAAACAAAGCCCGGAGGATCGCGAGGCCCGCGGGCTCGTTAGCGGAGGGGTTTGTTTAAGTGATTAGGGAAGCTGGTAGTTAGGGACCGCGCGCAGGGGAAGCGCTCGTGGGACTGGGCCGCGGCGCCTGGGCAAGGTTGGCAATTCAGAGAATATCTCAGACTCAGACTGTGACCCTTCCAAGTTCAAGAACAGAGCAAACAGCACATGCCTTCGGAGGCGGCAGTCCACCGGTAGTCAACAAAAGGGACTGAACGCCGAAAAAAAATGTTTCGGTATTAAATATGGAAAAGTATAGAGGAAGGGGGCAGGGAGGCCAGCGGAAGTCAACAAGAGAGCAGGCTTAAAGAGAAGAAAGAATTTGATGTCCAAAATCCATAAATGTGAGGGCAGCCTCCTCACGCACAGAAAACGGGCTGCTGTTCAATCAACATTCACTCGGCCAGAGCGCCCTAAGAGACTGCATCAGGTTGTTAACGTTTCACTCAAAAGTGAAGAGAACCAAAGCAAGGGCGCGTCTTTTCACTGTAACCTGCTGGAAGATTTTACATGTCACAGAGGAGGGATATGTTGGTGGCCTCCTCACATCCAGGGGAGGAAGTGAAACTAATTCCCCTTAGGGTTATTTGTCCTTTCATTCTCAATGAACTTTTCTCCTGGGTGTACACACACACACACAACACACACACACACACACACACACACACACACACACACACACACACTTTTTATTTTTTCAAATGAGCCAGCAGAGATCTCTTCTTATGGGTCTATTTTCACTCCATCTCATTTCTGAAAAGGTGAAATTTCTAACGAAACTAACAAAACTTCCCAAAGAAACAAGGCACAGTAGATGCTAGGGGTCAGTGCATACCCCATAACGCCACAAAAAGTCTCCTCTGCCAGGAAGGATGTTCACATGTCCTTGTGAGAGCAAGGACCCAAAAGGGAGCACAGAGATTTTTTCCTTTTCAATTTACAGATCTTATTCTCAAGGAATCCTATGGAAAGTAGATCTTTAGAATTCAACACGCTTCAATCCTTAAACATAGAAAGCCGCAGGCCTCTTCTCAGGATGATGATCTAATAAGTGAAGGACTTTAGTATGTAAGCTCTCTGAAAGCAGGGATCTTTTTCTTCCTTCCTTCCTTCCCTCCTTTCTTTTCTGCTTTCTTACCCTCTTCCTTCCTTCCCTCCCTCTCTTTCTTTCTCCTTTTCTTTCTTTCTCCTTTTCTTTCTCCTTTTCTTTCTTTCTTTCTTTCTTTCTTTCTTTCTTTCTTTCTTTCTTTCTTTCTTTCTTTCTTTCTTTCTTTCTTTCTTTCTTTCTTTCTTTCTTTCTTTCTTTCTTTCTTTCTTTCTTTCTTTCTTTCTTTCTTTCTTTCTTTCTTTCTTTCTTTCTTCCTTTCTTTCTTCCTTCCTTTCTTCCTTTCTTCCTTCCTTCTTTCTTCTTTATTTTTTCCTTTCTTTCAGTACTAAGCTTAGCACATATTAGGCACTTCACAAGTACTTGCTCACTGATTAGTATCCTCAGTATGCAGTTATTGTTTTAATAATAAGACCTAACATTTATGTAATATTTTATATGTTCCAGGCAAAGCACAGAGCACTTTACAATTATCTCATTTAACACTCACAACAACTCTAATAGAATTAGAAGCTATTAATGCCCTTATTTTGCAGATAAGGAAACTGAGATAAAGGGAGTTAAGTGACTTAATCAGTATCACACAACCAGACACAACTAGTATCTGCTGTCAAGTTGGAACTCCAGGTCTTCTTGACTCTGGACCCAACACTTCTCCCTTGCTGCCATTCAGGAGATAAAGTGAAATAGTCTGGTGGTAGGATGTCTACCCTTATATTTATATCCAGGCACAAGGGTTTTTTATTTTGATTCACCCTAAAGAAACGTATTTCCTTTCATTCTCAGGGGTGTTTTCTGCTGCCAACAAACACCGGGCAGAAAAACTTTTGAAATAAAATGGCGTCTTCTTTTGATGGCTACTTGGGTAACAAGTTTTGGCACTGACTCTCATTTAAACTAAAGAGAGAAGATGGCCTTTTTGCCTACATTTCCCTACATTTCCCCTACTCTAGGCTCCACAGGAACTAGATAGAATCTTGGACCAAGGCAGACTTCTTGCCCTTTGGGGATACCCATGCCCAACCTGTAAGATTCTTCACATTGCTTCTTTTCATGAGCTATGTGAGAGGGTATATGCCCAAGGTTCAACATAACAAGTCCAGCTCTTTGGAGTGTGTCGTGGAGAAATCAATGGTGGGCCATGAAGAAACATCTTCACTTAGAAAATATTCCAAATATGTGACTTGTGGCAGACTGAGACCAATAGGATTAATGGTCATAGATCATAACATTTGAAGATGGAAGATGTCTTAGAGAAAAGTTCAACCATGTTAATTTATAAACAAGGAAAGAAGTGAAATTATATTTCCAAAGTTAACCAGGAAATAAATAACAAAGTCCAGAATGAGCCCAATCAATAATCCAGACTCCAAACCCTCTTAGAACTATAGGGAAACTTCCAGCCTTGGAGAGAGGAAGTCTCTTTTGAATCATGCTGCTGCTGAAAGTCTAGATCTTCAACCCCATTCTGAAGCTGTGGACTATTCAAGTCTGTCATAGGACCTTGAAGAAAGGAAGATTTGGTTCTTTCATGTTTCTTTTTTAACTTTCCTCTCCACTATTAATGCCCCAGAGTGTCTCTTTCATAGCACATTTGCTGATTTTGGGGGTAGTGCAGGAGCAATCCACTGAACCTGGCTGATCGATAAGCAGAGGTTGACCTTATCATGGACTAGAATGGGCTGGCTAGGTGCCCAAAGCTGATCTTTCTATTGCACCTTAAGAGCAAGAACCTTGGCAGCTGGAAGCTAACATCTTGTAAAAACTTTTTTCCCCCTTGGTTTTCCTGATTCCTCCTTCACAAGGAAAACTGTAAGATGAGATTAGGGCACAAAAGTTGAGAATGATGATAGTTATAAAATACATAGATGTTGATATTATATCATATTAAATGTATAGATGATATTTATGTAGGTGAAGTAGTAGTAGTAGTAGCAGCAGCAGCAGCAGCAGCAGCAGCAGCAGCAGCAGCAGCAGCAGCAGCAGCAGCAGCAGCAGTAGTAGTAGTAGTAGTAGTAGTAGTAGTAGTAGTAGTAGTAACAGCAGCAGTAGTGTTTATATAGCACTTACTATATGCCAGACACTGTACTGAACTCTTTACAAAAATATTATCTCATTTTATCCTTTCACCAACTCTGGGAAACAAATACTATTATTATCTCAATTTTATAATTGAGGAAACTGAGGCAAATAACAAGTGTCTAACTTCAGAGGTTGATTGTTGTATAGTTGTATTTAACTTTATATGACCTCTTTTGGGGTTTTCTTGGCAAAGATACTGGAGTAGTTCACCGTTTCCTTCTGCAGCTCAGTTTACAAATGACGAACTGAGGCAAACAGGCTTGAGTGACTTGCCCAAAGTCACACAGCTAGTAAGTGTCTGAGGCCAAATTTGAATTCAGAAAAATGAATCTTCTTGACTCCAGAGCCGGAAATCTATTCACTTTATCATCTATCTACTCAAGATGGAGTATAGAAATATATATATATGGACATGTTAATATTGATAGTGACTATACATACAAATATAGACACAAGTATAGTTATGACTATACATGCAAATATAGACACAGCTATAGCTTTGGCTGTACATGCAGATATAGACACAGCTATAGCTTTGGCTATACATACAAGTATAGAAATAAATTAATATGGACTATTCTTCACTAAGACTGGCATTAGGAATTTGAAAAAAGGACAGTTTGGGACTGGTCATAAAAACCTACCCTTGTTATTGGTGGTGGTGGTGGTGGTAGTGATGTGTATTTGTGTGTGTGTGTGTGTGTGTGTGTGTGTGTGTGTGTGTGTGTGTGTGTGTGTGTAAGCACGTGCACTCTCTTTCACAAGAGGAGAGAGTCACCCAGGGAAGCGCACAGTTGAAACTAGATTTCTCAGGAAGGAAAAACTAATTGTAAACAAATTTCCCTTCTCTTTGGTGTGGCTTCAGCGACCTGCCAAATATTTCAGCTAGATGGGGGCCAGCCAGGGAGAAAGTAGGAATTTGCTTATTCTCCCCGAGCTTAGAAAAATGTAACTTGGATCAATATAGCAAAGGAGGGGGGGAGGTTCGTTGGTTCAGAAGGTCAAGCAGATGTAGACACAGCATGGGAGTTATTTGTGTCAAGTCGGGTTATTGTAAACCCAATCCAGCAAATTGAGGCTCAGCTCATGGGGGCAGCCAGTGGGCCAGCGCAGTGGGGTCAGGGCGGTAGTCGGTCTGTCCATCTCCGCCGAGACGGTAATTGCCCCAGGTCTGACATGATGTCGGGGGCTCCCCGCCGCTCCATCCATCTCCATCCAGTTAGCCGTTTTGCTCCCTACATGACTGGGGTTGAAGCTGAGCTCCAGATCCTTCACTCTGAATAATGGGGATAATTGTATCTCCTCCTGGCACCGCCATTCATTGCTTTTAATATTTCTCAGTCCCTGCCTCTGTGTCTGTCTTTCAATGGAACTGGGGGCAGGGGGGTGAAAAGAATGGGGAGGTACAATATCAAGCCCCCGTGCGTCTTGAACACGCAGCCGGCCAGGAATAGGAGCAGGGTTGAGGGCACAAGGCGCATCAGAACAGACGGACACCCCACACACGCTTTCTCAGGCCCACCCTTCCCCACTTGCCTTTTGACTAGCCCTCACCCAGCCACAGAGGGCATTTCCTTCTCGAGGCTGGGGGGATTCCAGCTCTATCTACCATCAGCAAAGCTGGCCTAGGAAAGCTTTGTCCTTCCCCTGTTGCTTCCCAGCTTCCCCGGCTTTCTCCTCAGCTCACTAAGGTTTCTTTTTGACTTCGGGGTGCCCTCTCCTTTTAGTCCTTTGCTAGCTCTTTCATTTTCCACAAGTCCTGGTTATGGGGGGCCGGAGGGGGGACTCTTCTTTCTGTCAGTGACAATTTAATAGTCCAAAGTAATCATCTGCGTGACATTGGCCATCCATCTTCTCCTGGGGGGAACAAAGCCGGGAGCTGCCTGACTCCAGGCCTCTCCAAAAAAAAAAAACACACACACACAAAAAAACCCTCCTTTCTATTTTGAGAAGCCTTCCCCACAATAGCATGCTTATGAACCATAATGGTGATGTTTATGAATCCTGCGATACCAAGTGTATGAAGACAATTTTATGCCTAATTAGGAGATGATGTAACCGGCCAGGAGACAAAGGCGACCTCTCTCTCCCCGCCACAACCCCTTGCTCCCCAACTTTCCCGGGGCGGGCCAACTTGTGCTGGGGTAAGAGAGTCGCCCTGCGCCCTTACGTCCACTATTTTTATAACGTGCCCTCTCACCCCTTGCCTGAGCACGTGAGCCTGAGGGCAGTGGGTCCCTCAGCTCAGCAGAATGGGCTGGAGGAGGGACGTGAGGAAGAGGGGAGGGGGCGTCGTGAAGAAGCTGTTTAAAGAGATTTGGAAACTTTACAGTAAGGGAGAAAGGCACTATTCCTCTTCTCTTCCCCCTCCTTCCCCCCCAATCCAAGGGGACTTCACCTCTGGGAAGACTCCAATAAATACAATCCTGGCGCCACTCGATTACGGGATAATTTTTAATATATATGCAATAAATGTTCACTTTGTTAGATTGAATGACAGACAATAATATCGGCAAATCTTCATATCCATCCATTACCGGCAAATGAGCAGCACAAAGGACAGATTTGCTTTTGATTAATTTATTTGCAGACTCGGGTTGATAAAGCAATAACTATTTGGTTAAACTTGACATTTGGTCTTCGGGGGGTTATCCGACAAATCCCTGTAGTTCGGGGGAGATAATAAAGCTGTTTAAGGGGGATTAATTATTAATTGGCTGCAATTAATTTCCCCCCTTTTCCTGGGCCACTGCGCACAATTCGGATCGTTTACCTGCAAACAAAAGGCAGAAGTTTGTTGTTCTAGACAGTTCACCCTCCCCAGCTCACCTCCCACTGCCTTTCGGTTTGCTAAAAAGTGGCAGGGAAACTTTGCGAGTGGGAATTACCGAGAACCTGCCCCTCCTTCCAGGTCCCCGGCAGATAAGGGCCAATCTTCCATCCGGGCTCAGCCTGAAGAGTTTTTAACTCGGATGCGCCGGGGTCAGGTTTGGCTGCGTATTA